>NC_058130.1:100048089-100071635 GCF_016433145.1 Gracilinanus agilis
GGAGCATATACCACCACTTGTTCATCCATTCCCCAAGTGATGGGATTTGACTACTTCTGGCATATTTCTTTTTTTAAGATTAAATTAAACATTTTCCACTGAGTAAAATGATTTTTCCCCCTTCCCTCCTTGAAAAAGAGAAAAACAAAATCCTTGTAATAGATATACAAATTCCTGCATTGGCCATATCATCCAGCATATTTCTTGGCAAGCAGACAACTCTCATGGTTTTTAAATGTTTAGTTGTTCATTTGTGTCCAACTCTTCATGATCCCATTGACCATAGCGCTAGCTCTCAAAGTCTGTCCAGTTCATGTTTGTTGCTTCAGTGATACTAACTATACATCTCATTTTCCGCCATCCCCTTCTCCTTTTGCTTTCAATCTTTCCCAACATTAGGGTCTTTTCCAATGAGTCCTGTCTTCTCATTATGTGGCCAAAGTATTTAAGCTTTGGCTTTAGTATTTGACCTTCTAGGGAAACAACATTATACAACCTTAAACAACAATCCATCTTCTGACATTTCCTAGCTGTGTTTTTAATAATAAATAATTTTTTATTTATTTTAAATTTTAATTTAAATATTTTAATTTAATTTATATAAAATCACTAATTAATTAAATTAATAAATTTAAGTATTTATTATAAAAATAAATGATGTTTAATAATAAATAAAATTTAATTTAATAATATGATCTGCAAAATAGGAGAACAGATGCCTATTTTATAAGGCTGTTTGTAAGAATCAAGTAAGATGATATGTGCGAAGTGAGATAAAGTATATGAAAGATTTCTAAACCTAGTTATACAGTGGATAGAATAATGAACTTGGATTCAGGAAGATCAGAGTTCAAGTCTAGCCTCAAGCATTTATTAGCTATGCAATCCTGGACAAGTCACTTAATATCTTTCAGCCTCAGTTTCCTCATCTATGAAATGAGGGTAAACCTCTGTTTCCCTATCTGTGAGGATAAAATGATATTTGTAAAGTACTTTGAAAACCTTAAAGCTCAATGTAGATGTTAGCTGTTATTCTTATTCATCCTTAAAGAGCCACCTAAATATGCCAGTGAATAGGGAGTAGTAGGTGATTATTTTACTTTGGAAAAGGTTGAATTGAGTCACATCTTGAACACTGTTTTTGTTCATGTAGAAATAAGACTTTGGTGGCAAAAGGTCAATTTGAGGCTTGTCCTTTCTGTAGGTAGGTGGATTGACTTTTCTGTGGCAGAAGGATAATGCATACGATTTTCATATTCCTTGGCAGCAAGGCCATGACAGCTTTCATTTCCCAGTCTTAGGGCAGAAGGCACACATAAAAAATGCCATTATTTTTGAATGTACTAAACTTTTGCTCTGAAATCTATCTATCTATCTATATCTATATACATTCACATATATTTCAATATATATATACACAATACATTCATTAAGTGTTTTACAATTACATAAACATTTTAAAAATTATTTTTAGTTCCAGATTCTCTTCCTTTCTCCTGTCTCTCCCCTACTCTTTGAGAAGGCAAGGAGTATGAGATTGATTACTCTTCTGAAGTCATACAAAATGTATTTCCATAATTAGCCCTGAACTTAATAAATGAGCAAAGGCTTCCTTCAACTGCTATTTGTATTCTTAAGAGGAGGTTCAGACTTCAGAGAGTATAGTGAAAATAACAGAAGCATTTATATCATACACACACAGACACAGACACACAGACATAAAACCCTTACTTCCCATTTTAGGATCAATACTGTGGATTGGTTCCAAGGCAGAAGTGTGTTAAGGGCTAGGCAATGGGGGTTAAGTGACTTGTCCAGGATCACACAGCTAGTTAGTATCTGAGGTCATATTTGACCCCGGGACCTTCTGTCTCTGGGCTTGCCTCTCAATCCATTGAGCTACCCAGCTGCCCCTTAAAGTTTGCAAAATGCTTCAAAAACATACTTCACAGAAACCTTATGGAATAGATATGATAAGTATATGGAATAGATATGATATGTATTATTATTAATAATATAATTAATAATTATAATTACATCATGATCATTTCATAATTATATTATAGTTATAACAATTCTATTATAATTAATAATAATAAAAATTATTATTATTTTAAGCCTTTACATTCCATCTTAAAATGAATACTACATATTGATTTTTAAGGCAGAAGAGAGGTACAGGCGAGGCCAAGGGGGTTAAGTGACTTGCCCAGGATCACACAGCTAGAAAGTGTCTAAGGCCAAATTTGAACCAAAGACATTCTGTCTCTAGGCCTGGTTTTTTATCCATTGAACTACCTGGTTGCTCCCTGATTCTATAAGTATCATCATATTCATTTTTACAAAAGAAGAAACAGAGAAGTTAACATTTAGGTGACTTGCCCAAAGTCACACACATATTATATAACAGGGATTGGATTTGAGCTTTGGTTCTCCAGCTCCAAATCTCACCCTCTTTTCCATTATACTGTACTGCTTCTCTTTTAATCTGGAAAGATATGAAGAATTAGATTAGGAATGAGCCTGGGACCAGAAATGCTCCAGAACACAGCCAACCTGAAAGAAAAACCTGCCTCAATGGGTTTCCTGTGATAAGACTCTCTTGAGGAGACTGTGTCCCCTGGGGCATCATTTGGCTCATGAGGAAATTAGTATGTCAAAGGAGGAACTGGATTGGGAGGTGGGAGCAGCTGGAGAAGGAATCAGCATCCATCATGATTGTCATAACTAGTCTGGAGGAGTGAACAAGTGGGAGACTCAGTTTCCCCAAGTGACTCAATATTGCCTTTCTGGGAGGTTAGGACAGCCTTGGGCTGTATCCTCTTTTCTGGGTTTTTGGTGTACTACCCCATCTCCTCTACCTGTCTGACTGCTTCTCTTTTGCAAGATTATAATCAATGTTTGCTTTGTGAATGGGGACATATTGCAAATCCTGGTTCTTCTGCATTTCTTTGCTCTCCCCTCCTTTCCTCCTCCTCTTTCTCATCAATTCCTCTTAGATTTAATGGTCATATCTATACGAATAACTCTCAGATTTATGAACTCCCTTCTGAGCTCCAGTCTAGCATCAAAAACTGCTGATGGGACATTTCCTGTAATATCAACATGTTCAGAACAATGGATTCTTCCTCCCCTCAATCGACCCTCTTCTCTACTTCCCTATTTCTGTCCAGGGTACCATAATCCTTCTAGTCTCCCAGGGTTGCTACCTCACAGATATCCTGGATTTTTGACTCTCAGTCAATTATTATTGTTCAACTTTAAAGTGCTACCTATTATCTAAGTAGAATCTCGAATCTGGAGTCTAACAGCTAGAACAACTGTAACCAAGTGCTAACTGAACAAAGAGAAATTTTCAGTTACTTTTTAGTAAAAAAGAAAAAGAAAATAGGGAGGGACAGAAGCTTCAGGTTGAACAAGACCAGTCTTCTTAAACATTCGACCCTGGTTAAATTGTAACAAACTGGAAACAGGTCTTTTATAATACAAACTTCCCACTACAGCACATTGTACATGACTGTTTTCTAAGCCCTTCCCTCATCCCCCAAGGTTGTCACTTGGATTGTTTGTGGATTCTCCCTCCAAAACATGCCATGCAGAAATTTTCATCCCTCCCAATCCCATAGTCATCATCCTATTTCAGGCCCTCATTATAGGACTTGTTTTGCCTCCATTGTTGCAGGAGCCTCTAATTGGGCTCTTTTTCTCTAGTTTCTCTCCTCTTGTGAAAGGGTCAACACACTTTAAGTTTTTGATTCTTTCCATAATATATTGGTCTTCGAAGTTCTATACACATCTTATTCTTTGTGCAAACACCAGTTTTGCTTCTTATACTTTTGTAATTATGAGTGCTTTCAGTATTGTTTGAAATAGAATAATATCCATGCATATGAACATTTATACATTGCTATATTAATAAATAAGAGACAGCCTGCCAAAGTGGACAGAAAATCAAGACCTCTAACACGTGCTGACCATGATCCTGGGGAAGCCACTTAACCTCTCAATATTCTGGACTCTCAGTGCTCTAAGACAGAAATTTTAAAAAATGTATGGTATTTTGCATGTAAAAGCAATTTTTAATATTCATTTAAAAATCTGAGTTCCAAATTCTCTCCCTCTTGAGATGGTAAGTGATTTGGTAGAAGTTATACATGAACAATCATGCAAAACATGTTTCCACATTAGTCATCTTGTGAAAGGAAACACAGACCAAAAAGAAAAAAGAAAAAAAAAAGAAAAATAGTATGCTTCGATTTGCATTCAGGCTCCATCAATTCTTTCTCTGTAGGTAGATAGCATTTTCATCATGAGTTCTGTGGAATCATCTTGGATTACTGTATTGCTGAGAACAGCTAAGTCATTCACTGTTGGCTATTTTGTACAATATTGATCTTACTGTGTGCAATATCTCCTAGTTCTGTTCACTTCGCTGAACATCAGTTCATATAAGTCTGTCTGGGTTTTCCTGAAATCTTCCTGCTCATCATTTCTTACAGCACAATAATATTCTATCGCAATCCTATACCACAACTTGTTCAGCCATTCCCCCACTGATGGACATCCTCTCAATGTCAAATTTTTTTACCACTATAAAAAGACTTAGAAAAATTTTTGTACACATAGGTTCTTTTCCATATTTTTGGATCTCTTTGGGTTACAGACCTAGTAGTAGTATTTCTGGGTCAAAGGGTATGCCCAATTTTTTTTATTTGTTTGTTTTTTAAACCCTTAACTTCTGTGTATTGACTTATAGGTGGAAGAGTGGTAAGGGTGGGCAATGGGGGTCAAGTGACTTGCCCAGGGTCACACAGCTGGGAAGTGTCTGAGGCCGGATTTGAACCTACGACCTCCTGTCTCTAGGCCTGACTCTCAATCCACTGAGCAACCCAGCTGCCCCCAGTATGCCCAATTTTATAGTTCTTTGGGCATAGTTCTAAATTGTTCTCTGGAATGGTTGCTCTCAGTTCACAGTTCCATCAATGGTATGTTAGGTACCAATTTTCCCACGTCCTCTCCAGTATTTATCATTTTCTTTTTCTGCCATATTAGCTAATCTGATAAGTGTGAGGTGATACTTCAAAATTGTTTTAATTTGCATTTCTTTAATCAACAATGACTTGGAACATTTGATTTCCTCATCTGAAAACTGCATGTTCATATCTTTTGATCATTTGTCAGTTGGGGAATGATGTGTTCTTATAAATTTGACTCAGTTCTCTATATATTTGAGAAATGAGGCTTTTTTCAGAGAACTTTCAAGACTGATTCTTGAGTAAAAATCCCTGAAATATTTTTTGGGTGGATATTTTACACATTTTTGTTTGACTCTCACAGATCCATCTGGACATTTTCTGAAAATGGTTTTGCTATAGCCTTGAATTTCAAGTGAATTTCACCATTAAAATTACCTTTCTTCCCCCCCTCCCCCCCTCCCCACCATCTTCAGTGCTTCAATCTTTGTATTGGTTTGCCTCTTTATTTTTAAGTTTATCTAAATGGTTAACTACTTTTCATTATGGGTCTTTTCTGTACTTTTTAAGCTTCAATAAATCTATGCTATCCTGTAGAGGAATCACTAGAAACTTCTAGCTTTCAGCTTCTCTCTGTTTCATATATATGTGAATATATATGTATATAAGCATTTCAATATAAGCATTTAAGTACTTGAGAACTGATCAGTCTCTGTAGTGATAGTTGGTCATTTCTTGGCATTGTTTTTTCTTTTTGGCCCCACTTTCCTTTGAGCATTGTTTCCTTGTGGCCTTCATTGATCCTTTAAAGGTTTGACTTTTCTACATCATCAGTGGCTGTAATAAAGTCATTTTACTTTATTGAGTAAGTAAATTATTAAGTAAGAGAAGTGTGCTCTCTCTAAGAGCTACAACTTTGGCATGCTTCTTTACATTTCAATCGTTTTTTTTAAAACCCATATCTTCTCTCTTAGAATTAATATTAGGTATTGCTTCCAAGTCAGAAGAGCTTATAAGGATTAGGCAGTTGGGGTTAAGTGACTTGTCCAGGGTCATGGAACTAGGAAATACCTGAGGTCAGTCACATTTGAACCCAGAGCCTCCCATTTCTAGATCTGACTTTCTATCCACCAAGACACCCAAAACACTTTCTTCACAACGATACTTTGAGATAGGCATTACAGCATTTAATAGCTCCATTTTACATATCAGGAAACATATCCAGACTTGCCTACAAATATATAGCCAGGATTCAAACCCTCATCTATTGATTCTAGCCAAGGCTAGTGCCCTTTCGCCTATATTTTGTTACTTGCTTGATTGTATTCTGCTTCAGAAATAGAAATCCAGAATTAACTTCAGGTGTCTGTGATTCATATAAGCTCTACTAGACACTGATCTATGCTGTGGATATGTGTGTGTGTGCATGTTTGAGATATAAGTCACCAAACCACAGATCTCCCCTGATGCACAGCCCTTCACACACCACAGGAGCAAAGCATTAACTCCTGAAATGTACTGCAGTCTCTGACTTGGCCTTCACTACTCTCCTCCTTGCCATGTGTCAAGGTAACTTCCCTGCCTCCACACTCAAACGCTCTCTCATTGCTCTTACACCACCAATCCACACCTTGCACACACACCCATCACTTATCACCTCTCCTTCCTTTCTCTAGCCTTCGCTACACATTGGCCGACTTCCAACCCGCCTTTGTCACATACATCAGCACTCTGCCTACCTCCAGATGCTTCTAAAGACTCCTGGTAGAATTGTAATCAATCACACTCCTTTCCAGCTGCCCCTGGAACCAGGGGAGGTGGGAGGGAATCCTCAGAGCAAGCTTCAGCACCTGCGTCTCTCTGTTCCTTCCAGTCCCTTAGTGTCTCCCTCTCCTGACAACTGATTAATTCCGAACTCTATTGTACAGTGTCAGGGATCTCCCAGAGAGCTAGAGTCTCATAAAGATGCTAGGAACATCAGTGTTTCCCATAAAGGACAAAGGGGAATAATAGCGAGCATTAAAAAAATTTTTGCACGTGCATGGATGTGCATGTATGTGAGGGCAGAGTCATTTGTAGTGCCTTGATTTTTGTTAAAAATCGTTTTTGTTTGCATTATATATAATATGCGATATTATATATTATGCTATATATAATAACAAAAAAGCATTATTGTTTATGACCTCTCATGGGCTACTGTTGTGAAGAGGATTATTTCGTTATTAGTTAGGAGACCTAACAGGAAGGGCTGGAGAATTCCACATGGAATGGGGAAGCAGGAAGTGGCTTTCTTTCTTTCTCTTAAGACAGACTCCATGGTGGTTGGGACAAGCTGTAACTGGCCCTGGGAGACCTCAGAGCTAGTGGAGTTGTACCCCGATTCCCTGGGATCTTGGAGAGTGGTGAAGGTTGAAAGCAGAAGACATCAATTCTTGCAAGACAGCACTGAGTAGGGAAGTGGCCTGTGATCTGGTGGACAGCTTGCAGTCTCCTCTCCCTACCTGGCTACTTTGGATCATCAGTTCTGAAGGTGTTGGCTCCTGGCATCCTGATAACATCTCTGGACTCTGCTGTGAGGATTTCCACTTCAGTCCTGCTATTCTCTGGGCCCTGCCTGGCTTAGGTCTCAGATGAGAGTAGTTAAGTCCCTCCCCTGACCTTGTGGTTTGCCCTTAGTCTGAAAGTGTAGAAACCCCTCTTCCCATCCTTTACCAGTTTGCTTAATTAAAATTGTTATAAACTCTTGCCATTTGCCCGCTAGCTTCCATAGGCCCCTTGCCTAGGTGCTGCAGAGTGATAGTTAGAGCCTAACTGCCACTTCTGTTAACAGATACTTCCTTAGCGGTTAAACACAGTCTCCCTACCTTGTTTGGTCCTGCCTTCTGTCATTCCTGTCTCCCTCACACCCCACTGAGCCCACAAAAATAATATTTTAGTTAACTCCCTGGTTTTCCCCATAATACTACCAAAGTCAGATGTGAAAGCTGTCCTGAGTTGCAGAAGCTCATCTGTAGCAACCTTGGGAAAGGTATCCCTGGCGACCTAAAAGCAGTCATTTAGGTTGGAATTGCCTGCTACAGAGGTCTTTCTGTGCCAGTAATATAAACATTTGTGCAATGTACTCATATGCATCTGCTTAAAAACGGATCTTAAAAACGGATGCAGGGCCAGGATAAAGTCAATATTGTTCAGGACTCTATGGTCAGAAGAGAAGGCACAGATTCCAAAAGAGGCCATCAGAGTGGAGCAATTCATAGTTTTGAGCTGAAAGGAGCTTTCTTGATCTTCTGGATTCTAATATTGAATAATTATGATTTGTAATGATTCATAGAGAGACTTCTCTGCAGTCAGCAAAGCTCTGGGTTCTAGTCCTGTCATTGAAACATTCTATCTGACCATGGGTAAATCATTTAATTAATCAGCAGACAAGACAACTTTAAAACAAAATAAAAATCACCACCAACAAAAACCCTTTACTTTCTGTTTTAGTATCAATTCTAGGGGCAAGGGCTATGCAACCAGAGTTAAGTGACTTACCCAGAATCACACAGCTAGGAAATGTCTGAGACCAAATTTGAACCCAGGTTCTCCTAACTCCAAGTCTGGTGCTCTATCTACTGTGCCATCTATCTGCCCCCAGAAGACTTTCTAGGACTATAAGCTACAGACAAGTTGCCATTCTGGAGTGATGGAAGTGATTTTTACAATGGATGGTCCTTATACCAATGAAATCACAGGTCCAGAACACAATATACATACATGTGTATACATACACACCCAAATATTTGTATATATATATTATGTACACACATGTATTTTGTACTTGTAGGTATATATTATATATCTATGTGTCTATGGTATATATACACAAATATATACACATAAATATTTATAATGTTTATATGATATATAATGTTTAAAATGAATTAACAAAAATATTTATTAATCACTTTTTAGCTGACACTGTGTACCAAGACAAAAATGGGAAAAACATCCTTGCCCTCAAGGAACTAACACTGTATCAGGAGGGACAAAATGTACATATATAAATACAAAGTCATTTTTTTTGGAGAAGACCTGGGTGTGTGTGATCAAGGAAGGTTTTTTTGTAGAAGGGAGCACATGAGGTGAGTTTAGAAGGAAACTTGGGATTCTAATACCCAGGGTTGAGGAGGGAATACCTTTTAGGTGAGGGAAGAAGCCAGAAGAGAGGCACAGAGAATGGACATGAAATGTTGTATGTGAGGGATAGTAAGAAGACCAGTGTGACTGGACCATAGAGTGAGGGAAGAGGGACAAGGTATTGTAAGACTGGAAAGGTAGTGATGGTGAATGAGATGGTGAAGGACTTCAGGCATCAGAAAGAGAAGTTTGATCCTAAATGGAATGGGGAACTAGTGGAGTTCATTGATTAAGAGAACAACAAGGTCAAACTTTAGAAAAATCACTTTAGTGCTGTAGAAAAGATAAATTGGAGAGGGGAAACATGAGGCTTACAAGTGTGTAAATATATATTAAAAGTAATACCCAGTATTTATATAGGCAGCTAGATAACACAGTGGCTAGAGTGCCAGACCTGGAGTCAGGAAGATCTGAATCCAAATCCATCTGAAGACACTAGCTCTGTGACCTTGGGCTAGTTATTTAATCTTTGTTTGCCTCAGTTTCCTCATCTATAAAATGAGTTAGAGAAGGAAATGGTGAGTCATGTCAGTATCTTTGCCAAGAAAACCCCAAATGGGGTCACAAAGAGTCATACATGACTGAAAACAACTGAACAACAAAAGTATTTATTTGTCATTTTTAAGGTTTGCAAAACTCTTCACCAATATCTCATATGATCCTTACAAGAAGCCAGGGAGGTAGATACTATTATTATTCATATTTTACTAACCTATTTGTATGCATATATTTCACAAATGAGTGATAATAATTTAGTGATATAGTCTATCCCTGCTTATCTCTGTGTGTTGATACACCCCATGGATTGTCTTCATGTGAAATAGGAGAGAGGAGAGAATATACTCTTTGCTATTGAGAGAATACAGGAGGGAGCCTAGAAACTCAAACCTGAGATCCAAGGCTCTCAGTTAACTCAGTTGCCAATTCTGGCATTGTAGCAGGGCCTTTTGACGCTTTAGAATGATGAGAAGTGGAAACATACTGCCGAGAAGCCTTCTTTACACATTCCTGCCAAAGGGTCACTCTGTGGTGTAGCAAGTGGCGAAGGTCCTCTGACTTTGAATCTGTGTCTTCTAACTTCAAATGAGGCATTCTTTCCCCTGCCCTTCAATGAGGATATTGATATGGCCCTTGGGAGATTATAAAGCATTTTTCTTTACAACAGCTCAGGTAGAAGGGAGTGACAAGATCAATGTAAAACTGGAATACAAGATAGAATTGAGACATTTAGCCTCTTAGTGCTCTGGGCAACCCCCAGAGAACATATGGCTTGGTCTCCATTAGTGTGGACGAGGAATCCTCCAAAGTGGTTGCATCATTCACATTCACACTCATATTTCCATTGGGTTGGAGCCAATCATTTAATTATTATTATGATATGATATTACTATATCATATCATGATATTGTATGATATGTGATATTATGATATTATTATAAATGTAATACTTATATTACAAATTTATACTATATCACAAATATAAAAATTATATATAACTTATAAATATAAATAATAATATATTATTATAAAATAATCATAGGTTTTAAAGAATTCTAATCTCGAATTGTGCAAATTAAAATATATGCAAATCACTTCCGAGGATTCAATATTTGCACTACTTGGAAACTTACTATAAATGGTACCAAAAAAATGTTTTGCAAACCTTAAAAATGATGTATAAATACTTTTGTTGTTCAGTTGTTTTCAGGCATGTCTGATTCTTGGTGACTCCACTTGGGGTTTTCTTAGCAAAGATACTGACTTGACTCACCATTTCCTTTCCCAGCTTATTTTACTCCTGAGCAAGTGGAAGCTGCCACATCAGGAAGTTCCCTGTACTACTAAAATCACAGATCCAATATCTGTTTCTATAAGGTAGAATGCCAAAGTGCTATCTTAGCCATGCCCGTTAGCCTTGGGATGAGGACAGATCACTTCTGCTGGGAGGGCTCACTTTTACAAGATGGACCTTCAGGTTTGTAACTTTTGGATTTTCACCCGGTAAAGAGTATGTGGTCAATACTCAGAGAATAGCATTGTTTATTAATGGAGGCATGCATTTCCCATTAATAAAGAATGCATCCCTCTCACCAGCCTTTCTTCTTACCTTTTGCTTAGTTATGTCCTCTTTCTGATTAGCCTGACAGCTCGACTTGAGGACTTCCCCTGACAGTTCCCATTGGTAGATATTTCAAGAGGAGGGGGTTTAGAGATCTTAATTCCTCCCTCCTTACTTTATCACACAGGAGAGGTATGTCCTTGCTAGTACCTTGCTGGGAAAGCTAACACAGCCACTGTCACAATTTAATATGAATTTCCCATAATAGGTGGCATAATTCAAATATGTTCAAATTCCATAAATTTCCAATATATGATTTCATGTACTTTTAATATTTATAGTAGCCAGCAAAGTGGGAAAAGGGGATAAATATAATCATAAAAAGGAAAAAAAATAAACGCATCCTGCTTTGTAGTTATTCATTTGAGACAATTGTGACTTCAAGCTTTAATTTTCTTTAATGAATGTGTGAATTATAATTACATGGATTCTTTCCAGGAAATGCCACAGACATATCCTGACATACCCCCTGCAACAGACCTTCCCTTTGTAATAAAGCAAAACTGATAGATGCTGTGTGATGATGTCTGATAGCATATAAATTATTTTCCACTTAAATTTCATCATTTGTTCTCAGGGACTAAGATCATTGTATTTGGCCAGAATTCAGTTGACTTTTAATGTTATTTTTAAAATCCTTGCCATCTGCCTTATAGGTACTAAGAATTGGTTCCAAGGGAGGGGAACGGTAAGGCCTGGGCTATTGGGGTTAAGTGACTTGCCCAAGGTCCCACAGCTAGGAAGTATCTAAATACAAATTTGAATCCAGGTACTCTCATCTCCAGGCCTGACTCTCTATCCATGGATTCACCTAGCTGCCCCTAATGTTGTTTTAATTTCCATCATGTCTGAAAGGCAGCAGAGAGAAGGTGAGCTACATAATCAGGAAGACCTGGGTTCTAGTCTTGCCTCCGAAATTTACTAGTTTTATGATTCTGGACCATCGTGTAATCTCTCAGTGACTGATTATGATTGCATAAAGATTGTGGATTTGTGGATTTGCTTTGGCAAAGGGAAATTTCTCTATGGTAGTTTCCTATACCAGTCTAGGTCTGGAGCAAAAAAAAAAAGTCATCATATATAGTCTGACTGCCAAGCAATTTGTTTTTAGTTTGTAAAAATATTAATTTATTCACATGAATAGGGATGAAGTGAAAAATCTTTATTAGAGAATATCTAAAAACAAGTATAGTATAGCAATCTGTTTCTGAATTTAAATGAGCTAATATATGTAAAAGGACAAGAAACACATGCCACACTTATAAGGGAACTTGCCTGGTTATAATTTATTGATATTAAAATACATGGCACAGCTAGGACATGTGCCAGCTGTGATATAACCACCTGGACCCCTTTTGCCCTGATTTGGGACATGTCACAGTGCTCATGAGGTCCAACAAAGACCTCGTTGCCTATAATAGGACTCTTGAGTGGGTGGCCTAAGAATTTTGGAGTTTAATGTATTTTATACTCAGAAGAATTAATGGAGCTAGAGCTTTACCAATATAACCATGTAAGGTAATAGGTTCCCTGTACCTCTGAATGAACCAATCATGAGGAAGTTAGTTAAGGATGTATTCCAGGCTATTATTCCTTTGGATGTTAGTGATTATGTCTGTGGATCCAGCAGTCTCCCTGTTTCTGTTGAATACCCCCCATTCCTTTCTCTGTGAGAAGGAGCCTAATCTAACTTGATCATTTCATACAGTTTTATAACTTTCGAGGATCCATGATAACACAAATAAGGCTAACAAAGCCTTGTCAAGCTCTTGTCCTTTGGGCATCTGTTTTAATAAGGATGTTTTAATAAGCAGACTCGTATTGAATTTTATGTAAATGGATGGATCTCAAATGCTTAAAAACTGTTCTTTTAATCAATTTCTGAGAGACAGTGTGGAACAGTGGATAGAGAACTGACCTTAGAGCCAGCAAGACCTCAATTCAAAGCCCCTCTCTGACCGATTCTGGCTGTGACCCCATGCAAATTACTTAATCTCTGGGTGGCTCAGCCACCTCTCTAAGATTATAAATTGCAGAGAAGGCCTTGACCTGCATTAGTTGAGGGACTCTCCTAATCTGGGAATTGTTTATAGCAATGAAAGCAGGGGTTCAGTCTCTTTACTCTCAGCAAACCTTTTATTCAAAGATAGTGGAGAGGTAAATTAAAACCTAGCCCCTGTCCTGAAAAATGAGGCTTTATGGGATTAGTAGTTTATTTATTTATTTTTTTTACTTGGATTCTGTCTAATTCAGGGATTCTTAACCTGTCTTCAGTGGTTAGTTTTCAGGGATCTATGAATTTGGATGGGAAGAAAACAAAATCTTTATTTTCACTAACTTGTAATTGAAATTCATCCTCTCCTTCAATTATTTACAAACGCTATTCTGAGAAGGGCTCCATAAATTTTACCAGACAGCCTGAGGGGTTCCTGACTCAAAAGGGCTTAAGAACCCTTGGTCTAATTCATGGGATGGGAGTCAGGGTGTAGTACTCTTTCCCTCAATGCAAATCCCAGCCCATTTGTGCCTCTCCAGATCCAGGCTGATTCTTGTCTATATTCTTCCATAAATCCTTCATAAAGGATCTGCCCAACATCCCGGAGGGCTTCCTCTGGGTTGTTTAATATTTTATGGCTGTCAGTTGAGGCAGGCTGGTTAGATGAGTCCTTTCAC
The DNA here is from genome assembly GCF_016433145.1 of Gracilinanus agilis. Taxonomy (NCBI): domain Eukaryota; kingdom Metazoa; phylum Chordata; class Mammalia; order Didelphimorphia; family Didelphidae; genus Gracilinanus; species Gracilinanus agilis. The sequence continues at coordinate 100,062,037 of NC_058130.1, forward strand.
CCAGAGGGGTTGGGGGAAAGTGCAGACAGAGACAGCTAGAATGACTGATGAATATCCATGAGTGTTGTTCCTGACTGCGAAGGACTTCTGCTAACCCCAGTGTTTAATCTTATCTGCTTACTGTAGATTGGTGAATTTGTAAGAGGCCCCGGTTCCCTTTGTCTGGCTGAGTATTAAATCTCACATCCCTTAGATCTGTGGGCCAGCTGGTGGTTAGGCTATTGTCTGAATACAGCTAACTTCCTGGGAGCAGTTATATGGGCAGCTTCCTTTCATTAGGCCAGACAAAGAGGGGATATAGCGGTCAGCAAGGAAGCAGATGTGCCTGTCTCCTTGTAGCCTTTCTCGAAGTGTGCTTATAGCAATGTCATTTCTATGATGTTTGAGAAATCTTGTTGTTAGCTTAAGGTAGTGTAACTGACTGCATCACCTCCTTTTTTTTTTTTTTTTTTTTTCCTTTCCAATAACTAAAGGCCAACTTGAGTTTCTGTCCACTCTGATGCCAATAGCTTTGGGGTACCAAAAGAAGCAGAGGCATCATCCAATAGCTTTTGATCAGTTTCTTCCTGCTTGTATACATTCTTTACTTGCTTATCATATTTTTTAAAATAGAAGAAGGTCTGCCAGTTATATTCTTGGATATTGAAATTCTGAACTTCAGCCATTTAATATACATTTATTACTCACCTGTGATGGGCCAGATATTGTGTTAACCTCTGGGGATACAAGCAAAGACAAAAAAAAATAGTCCCTGTTCTCAAGATGCTCACAGACTTATGGGAGAGACAACAGGCAAACAAGCATATACTAACATGTTAAATACAGCATAAACTGGGATAATCAACAGAACTGTTGTTAAGCTAGAGTTAAGGGGGAATCATGGAAGGCTTCCTGGAGAAGGTGAGATTTTATCTGAGACTTGAAGGATGTCAGGAGATGACAAGGAGGGAGAGGAATCCAGGCATTTTCACTGCCAGATGTCTTGTGTTATAAATAAAGGGAATAGAGAGGGTAAACTGGATACTACCACTATTCATTGGGTGACAGCAGTGGTAGTTCAGATATATGGCTAGTGCAAAATCACCTGAGTCTTGCCACTTAGCTAGATGTTGTAACACCTCCCTCCTTTATAACAGTGCCCAGGCAGGATCCTTCAGGTCAGTAAATGGTATCCCTTCAGGTCCCACCTGGGGTTGATTAATGATGGATATTGGGCTCTATTAGTCTTGGACACGTTTATCTGACTGCGTTGCTCCCTTCCCAGAGAAGTGATGAAACAACCACTCCATGAAGGTACTTGAATATTTTATAAATATTTAGCAAAGAAAGGATATTAGGAAATGGGAAGAGGAATAGGGAAACCCTAAACTAATTTTGGTAATAAACTAATCCTTCAGGGCTGTAGGCAAGTAAGTGATTCTGGCTTGTTATTAGCTCCTCTGGCTCAGCCTGGCCACAGCCAAACCAGAACAAGCAAGCTGTTGTTTGATGTCTTTCAACTTCTTCTTCTTGCCAGATGTTATGCCTTTTCAGCCTTTAGGAACCACCCCTTTCCACCCTCTTCTTCTTCTCTTGCCCACTTCCCGGATCCCTCCTGGGCCTCGGGATACCTAGATATCTAAAGATGGTTTGAATACCTAAATATCTAGGGACAGAAGAATAAGAGGATTCAAGGTCTTGATACAGGTTGGCAAATGTTAATGAGGTACAAGACAGGAGTTCTTGCAAGGTTGAGCCAAGCAAGCCTCAGATCCCAATAGACCAGAGTCTACAGATCTCAGGTCCAAGGGACAGGGAAAGAACCAAAAACCAGGGCTTCCAGGGTATTTATACCCCCCTGGCCAACCGCTTTCTCCCTTGTCCTCATGGCCTCTGGGAACATTCTGATGTCCAGTGGTCAATCAATGGTTGGGACTCTCAGCTCCCAGAGTTTCAATATAACACTTGTTTGAAGAAGAGCAAGGAGGACAGTGTCACTGGATTGTAGTGTTTAGGGTAGTGATGGTGGTGGTAGTAGAAAGCTCAATGTGTGTGCAAGAGTGTAGAACAAGTTCTAAAGAACTTTGAATAGCACACAGGATTTTTTTAGATTTTAGAGGTGATAAGGAGTTACTGGAGTGTGTAGCAATTCATATGTTATTCATATGATATCCCATTATATAGAATATATAATATATGCATATAATACACATCATATAATATATCACACACATATATTATGTGTAATGTATTATGTTAATATACATATACATATGATCATATTATACATTATTACATATCATATAATGATTTAATATCCCATTATAATATTATTAATATAACATCCCTCACTCTTTCTTTTTCACCACTGAAGATAATGAATATGGAAGTGCATAAGATTCTTGAGCAAATTTAAGCTTAATAAGTGATATATTTAGCTCTTTTTTTTTTAATCATCATTCCTTTCTTTTGCCTGAAAGACATGTAGCACAGTAATGTTCAAGTAAGGGGTTTCTTTATAGGTAGTACAGTAAAATGGGGAAACTGAATCTGACTGTTCTAAGCCTGGAAACTTTTAAAAGCTCTGCAAAGAGTAACCAACAAATAAATGGTCTTTTTGGAAATCAGCTGCAAGAAGGCTTGCATGTAATTATTCTACTGTTCCTTTGATGAGCAAGTTATGGACCCATAGCATAAGGAATCAAGATTTATGCTGATTTTTATTTTCAGTTCCAAATTCTTCCCCTTCCGCCATCCTTCCCCTACCCACTGAGCAAGGCAAGAAACATGATACTCGTTATACATATGAAGTTATAAAAAACACATTTCCACATTAGCCACACTGTGGGAGGAAAAAACAAGAAAAATAAAGTGAAAGAAAACAACCCATGCATGAGTCTGGAATTATAAAGACATTTTAGAAGAAAGAGAGCCTGGATTTATTAAGCACCTGCTAGGTACTTGGAAGGGCAGCTAAGGTGGGTACAATGGATAGAGTGCCAAGCCTGGAGTTAGGAAGATTCATCTTCCCAAGTTCAAATATGGCTTCAGGCTCATACTAGCTGTGTGACCCTGGATGAATTGTTTAACTCTTTTTGTCTCAATTTCCTCATCTGTAAAATGAGCTGGAGAAGGAAATGGCAAATCACTCTAGTGTCTTTGCTAAGAAGACCCTGAATGGGGTTATGAAAGACGGGACACAATTGAACGACAACAAAAAGCTTAAAAACCCTTGGTCTAATTCATAGGGTGGGAGTGGGGGATGTAGTACTATTTCCCTCAATGCAAATCCCAATCCATCTGTGCCTCTCCTTATATGGGATGATTCTTGTCTATATGCTTCTATAAATCCTTCATAAGGGATCTGTCTAATTCCTCAGAGGGCTTAATAAGAGATATATTTAGCCTCAAATTTACACATATTATCTCTTTTGGATTTCACAACAACCATGGGAGGTAGGTACTATTATTATCCCACTTTCATGATGGAAGAAACTAAAGCAGTTAATTTCTGGAGTCTAGAACTATAGTGTAAGACTAGTAAGATATAATTTTTTTCCTATTTCCATATTATTCATTTTTGTGAAAGAGTAATCTTTTAAAACTAAAACCCCAAATCACAGACCCATATAAGCAAGTGATAAATCATATGTTTTCTTCTATGTTTCTACTCCAACAGTTCTTTCTCTGGATGTGGATAGCGTTCTTTCTCCTAGGTCCCTCTGGATTGTCCTGGATCATTGCATTGCTTTTAGTGACAAAGCCAATCACATTTGATCCGTCCCACAATGATTCAGTTACTGTGTACAATATTCTCCTGGTTCTGCTTATTTTACTCTGTATCAGTTCATGGAGTTCTTTCCAGCTCTTATAGGAATCAAACTTCATCATTCCTTATAGCACAATAGTATTCCATCACCATCATATAGCACAGTTTGTTCAGCCATTCCCCAATTGAGGGACATCTCCTTATTTTCCAATATTTTTGTACTAGTAAAATTTAATTTAATAGGAGTAAATGTTAAGTCCTATACTTGGGTTCAAAAATTTGATTGCATCCATAAAAGACGGGAGAGGCATGATCAATGTAGTATTTTGCCTGGAAAAAAAAAGACCTTGGGATTTTAGTGAAGTAGCCTCAATATGAGCTTGTAGTGTAATAATAATGGAAGCCAAGAATGCTTAGGCTGCATTAACAGATCATTTTGTAGTGAATAATTCCCCTACATTTTGTCTTAGTTCTAGGCATCACATTTCACAAAGATGAGCTGGAGAGTATCAAGGAAGACGACCAGTGCTTTGAGATTATGGCACATGCAGACTAGTAGGAGAAATTAAGAGTATTTAGCCAGGAGAAGAGAAGACTGACGGAGAACATAATTACCTGCATCTGAATATTTGAAATGTTAAAATAGATAGATAGGGTGCTGGGTCTGGAGTTAGGAAGATCTGAATTTGAATTTGGCCTCAGATACTTTGTATGACCCTGACAAGTCATTTAACCTCAGTTTGCTTCAGTTTCCTCACCTGGAAAATGGAGATCATAATAGCATTTATTTCACTGGTATCAATGAGGTGAGGATCAATCGAGTTAGCACAGTGTCTCGGGTCATGTAGGTAGTAAACATCAGAGGCAAAATTTGAAAGCAAGTCCTATGACTCCAGAGCTAATATTCTTTCACTTAATATTCACATAATATTCATGATTCCTCCTTGACTATGTTTTTAGCCTACCTCCTTTTTTGATGTTATATATTGTACATGTTGTCGTATTTAACTTTTGGATCATCCTCCCCTCTCCCTCCCATTTCCCTTTGGGTCACAAGGAATCATGATGCCTCTAAAAGTTTGGTGTTCCATGATCTACTGCTATGCAATGTAACTGAGAGAATATCTTTGTTAAAGAGTAGGTGCTTAATAAATGTTTGTTCTCATCCCTTGTCCCCAAGAAATAAATTCAGGGCAATCTCCTAGACTTCAAAACCGGTTCTGTGTTTGAGACTTTGAGTAATTTTATGTAGCAACAGTGACATCTAGAGGTTTATTTTGAGAACTAAAACCTGAATTAGAAGACCAAATGAGAAAGCATCCCTTGAACACTGCAAAGTACTATACAAATGCAAGGTATTATAATAATTCCTATAGAAGAGAAAGTTCTATTTCTATCACTACTATTTCTATGTTCACTGTTGTATATGTTACTTAGCTATACTCTGTCTCCTGATTCTAGGCATTTTCGTTGGCTGCCCTCCTTGCCTGGGATGCTCTCCCTCTTTATTTTTGTTTGCCTCCTGGCTTCCCTCAAGTCCCGACTAATATCCCACCTCTGTATAGGAAAGATGAAAGCCCTTTCTGATCCCCAGTATCTTCCCTCTGTTGATTATTTCCCATTCATTCTGTATATAGCTTGTTTATTCATAGTTGTTTGTGGGCTGTCTCTTTGGTTAGACTGAAATCTTCTTGAGAACAAGGACTGCTTTTTTGGCCTTTTTTTGTACTGGCAGTGCCTGGCACATAGTAGGTCTTTCATAAATGTTTATTGACTGACTGACTGACTCTAGTCTAGCTTCACTGGTGAAATTCACAACTCTTTTTCCTCTCCCTGCTTGCTTGATTCTCTTCCATCTTTTCAATGGAGCCTCCATAATGGAATCAGTGCTTGAAACATGATGAAAGTCTTCTTCTAGTTCATTTAATGTCTTATTTTGTACCTAAAGTTATTATCTTATGATATAAAGTAGTATGGAGATGATTCATCTCTTATCTTTCATAGGACCATAGCTCTAGAGCTGGAGGGGACTTCAGAGAACATCTAGTCAAACTTCCTCATTTTACAGATGAAGAAACTAGAGCCCACAGTGGTTAAGTGACTTGCCCAGGGACACATAGATAGTAAATATCAAAGGCAAAATTTGAAAGCAAGTCCTATGACTGCAGAGCTAATATTCTTTCCACTGTATCATGATGCCTCCTAGATTGACTAAATTATTAGCATAACTCCTTTTTTGATATTATATATCTTCCATGATGATAGCTTTTGGATCTTCCCCCCCTATTTTCCTTTGGGTTACAAGGAATCATGATGCCTCTAAAAGTTTGGTATTCTGCTATAAGAAATAATAAGCAGGATGATTTCAGAAAAATCTGGAAAGATCTGCAGGAACTGATGCAGAGTGAAACAAACAGAACTGGGAGAACATTGTACACACAGTGATGGCAATATTGGACTATGATTAACTGTGAAAACTTGGCTACTCTCAGCAGTGTAATGATCTGGCACAATCCTGAAAGACTTATGATGGGGGATGCTATCCACCTCCAGAGAGAGAACTGTTGGAGCTGGATGAATGCGGATCAAATCAGATTATCTTTTACATGAGTGTATTTATGATTTTATTTTGGAGTGTTTTTATATATGAGCGTGCTCCTACAACAATGACCAATATGGAAGTGGGTTTTGCATGATAATAAAAATAAAATAACAAAAATGTTTGATATTCCATGATCCATTGCCAAACAGTAAATGCTGAGAGAATATCTGTGTTAAAGAGATGGGTTTTTGTGGCACCAGTTTGCCACTGACAATTTTTCATATGCGATTCAAATTTCTCTCTCTTCTTTTTATTCATATCTGGGCCAAGTCCATTGTCTATCTGTATTGCCTTTCCAAGTAGACATTGAAGCATCACCTCACTATGCTGTCCATTTAGCTGCAGGTGAAAACCTGGGCAACATGCATTTTTCATTTGTTTCACTGGTGTAGATGGTTCATGTAGTCTCTTCCTCTTTCCCCCAATAATTACAGATTTCACCAGGCTGGGGCTCATTGCCATTAGCTCATTATAATTTGTAAAATTAGAGCATTTGAAAAACTTGGCACTGAAAAGGAATCCTTCATCTGTTTCATCTGTTTCAGCTTTTCAAGATATTCTCTAAGACACTGCTGGAGACACCTTATGTGAACTTGGGTCTCCCTATTTAAATATCTCATTTGATATTAATACTCAGTGGATCATTGAACAAAGTTATCTCCATAATCACATCTGTCCTAGAGGCTTGAATAAACTGAATTAAAAAAATTAAAAAAAATTTTTTCCATGGTTACATGATTCTTGTTGTTTTCCTCCCCTCTTTCCTTCCCCTCCTGGAGTTGACAAGCAATTTCACTGGGTTATATATGTATTATCTATCACTCAAATTCTATTTCCATGTTATTCAATTTTGTAATAGAGTAATCTTTTAAAACCCCAATCATATGCCCATATAAAGAAGTGAAAAATTATATGTTTTTCTTTTGGATTTCTATTCCCATAGTTCTTTCTCTAGACATGGATTGCATTCTTTCTCATAAGCCCCTCAGAGTTGACCTGGATCATTACATTGTTTTTTAGTAATAATGTCTATTACATTTGATTGTCCCACAATGTTTCAGTTACTGTGCATAATGTTCTCCTGGTTCTGCTTAGTTCACTTTGCATCAGTTTATGGAGGTTGTTCCAGTTCATATAGAAATCAAGCAGTTCATCATTCCTTATAATATTCCACCACCCTCATATACCATAATTTATTGAGCCAATCCCCAATCGAGGAAATCCCTTCATTTTCCAATTTTTTGACACTACGAAAAGTGTAGCTATAAATATTTTTGTACAAACAGAACCTTCCCCATTTTTTTGTATCTCTTTGGGAGATAAACCCAGTAATGTCATTTGCTGGATCAAAGGACATGCTTTCTTTTAAAGCCCTTTGGGTATAATTCCAGATTGCCCTCCAGAATTGTTGGATCAGTTCACAACTCCACCAGCAGTGTATTAGTGTCCCAATTCTGCCACATCCCCTCCAATATATATTATTTTCCTTTACTGTCATATTGCCATTCTGAAACACTGAATTAATGAACCTCTGAAAGATTATAAAGTTATTATATGATCCACACAATACTACCCAGCATTTCTACACTCCATCCTGACTCCAAAAGGCCATTCTTTGTCAACTTTTCATAACTGGATGAGATTATAACTTTCCCACTCTGAGGTTCTGTGTGATTGACAAAGGAACAAGAATAACAAAATGAAAGCAAAAGTGCAGTGAACATCATCAGTGTAGCGAAGAGAATACCAATCAATGAATTTGAAGTCAGTAAAAACCCATGTTCAAATCCCACCTCTGACCCATCCCATAGAATTGTGTAATCCTGGGGCAAGTTAGTTAACTTCTCTGATCCTCAGTTTTTTCATTTGTAAAATAGGGATAATATCTATGACATCTACCTTACTGGGTTGTTGTAAAAATCAAATGAGATAATACTTGTAAACTCATTTGCAAACTATAAAAAACTAAGTAAATGGTCAGTTATTTTTATTTTTGAGAATCTAGTGGTGTCTTATGTACCCTTGTTTCTATTTACTGGCACTGGAGAAGAAGTGGGAGCAGTTGTCTTAGGGAAATGGCTGAGTCATTGCTAATTTGGTTCAGTTTTCTTACTTCTTCCACTGTACCATTGTATGGGATGCTCTCAGTTCTCCCCCATTACCCTTATCCTTGCTGATGAACCATATATGATGCTGACTTTGAATGAATTCCCTGTTGGACAAGGCCCTTTTCCCTCTTGGAGCAAACCTAGGTCTGGGTCTGGTGGCTCCTACCTTTCCCAGTTATGTTCGTATAAGGAGGGGTTCCCCACCCTTGGCTGGGTAGTTATGTGTTTTCTCCAATCACATTTGAACCTGGTAAGTATCCTTCCCATCCCCATGCTAAATGTAGAGCCTGATGCCCCTATCTTCCTCACTTGCTTTGTCTAGTACACTGACACAGACAGGTAATTCCTAGAGTACTAGGGCAATGTGGAAACTAACTCTTAGCCTGCCTGCTAAAAAAAATTTCTATCCTGCTCATTTACAGGGGTATTGGGAGAATAAGAAGTAAGAAGAGGAAGGGAAGGGAACAATAATTTACATAGTACCTCTTATGTGCCTGGCACTGTATTATGTGCTAGCTTAAAAAAACACACATTACTTTCTGTTTTAGAATCAATATTGTTTATTGGTTCCAAGGCAGAATGGCAGTAAGAGCTGGGCAGTTCAGGTTAAGTGACGTGCCCAGGGTCATACAAGCTAGGAAATATCTGAGGCTAACGCCCAGGACCTCCCTTCTCTAGGACAGGCTCTTAATTCACTGAGCCACCTAGTTTCCCCTGCTAAGTGCTTTCACAACTTGTATTTCATTTGATCTTCACAAATCTGGCAGGTAGGGGTTATTATTATTCCCATTTGATAAATGAGGAAGCTGAGGCAAAAAAGAGGAAGAAAAATGAAGTTTATCAATCCACAACCTATTAGTCAGTGAATAGTTATTAATTTCCTATGTCCCAATACTTTGCTAGGTCTTGCTAACATGAAAACTAAAAGTAGTCCTTGTCTTCAAGGAGTATATATATATATATTATGTTTATAAATATGTATATATATATACATATATATAATCAGGAGATATATAAATAAATAAGTAACCATAAAACATATGCAAAATAAATATAAGGTAATTTTTTGGGGGTAAATATATTAGCAGTTGTGGGGGGGTTGGGAGGATCAAGATATATTTCTGAAAGGAGGTGGCCTCTG
>NC_058130.1:100071862-100089451 GCF_016433145.1 Gracilinanus agilis
CCCCCCCCCCCCCCCCTCGGGCTCCTTAAAGGCAGGGACTGAATCAGCCACTTTTGCATTTGTGTCCCCAACGTCTAGCACAGTGGCTGGCGCCTAGTAGGCTCTGGTGCTTATTGAGTGATTTCATGCCTTTCCTAGTCTGGGCTGGTAACATAAACTCAGTTTACCTTGTTTCCATGAAAGAAGGTAATTTTATCTATTTCTACACTTTTTTTTTTTACCGTTTCAGAGAATGTAAATGAAAAGAGAAGGTTCATTTACAGCCAGCAGGTGGCTCTAATGAGCGCCATATTCTTTTCTGCTCTTGACCTTAAGATTCAGCTTTTATGGCTCTTTAGGGAAAACCTTCAAGAAAAGTCAATGTTTCTAAAAATTGAGTTTATTTTTTTCTATCTTCACTTGTTAATTTTGCTATCAAAGGCTCTGTAGCTTACAGGGACTCAGTAATTTAACTGTGAAATCAAACGGTTTCCCCTCTGCTTTTATGTCCTGAGCCATTAAAGAATTTTTAATGAGCATTAATTCACTTCTTGTCTTTGTGAATAATAATGAATTATAGTTACATAGTCTGTATCTTAGAAGAGTTTAAAGAACTTTGTCGATATCATCTCAAGAGCCCTCACAAAATCTCTCAGAAGTCCATCCATGGGAGAACAGCTCCATGAAAAGATGAAGAAATGAGCCCAAGAAAGCAGGTCATTTGTGGCTTCATGAATAGAACTTGTCATTCTTCCCCCTCCTTGTGGGCATTCTTTTTTTAAATCTTTTTTTAAATATATATCCTTCTATATTAATTTTATTTGTTTCAGGGCTAGGCAATGGGGGTTAAGTGACTTGCCTAGGGTCACACAGCCAGGAAGTGTCCGAGGCCAGATTTGAACCTAGGACTTCCCATCTCTAGGCTTGGCTCTCAATCCACTGAGCCATCCAGCTGCCCCCTCCTTGTGGGCATTCTTTAAGAAAACCTGGGAAGGAGACATGTGTGCCTTTGGACTCGTCATTGTGTTGTGGTGTTGGAGGAGAGATGAACTTGAAATTCTCAGAGTTTGCATCCTAAAGGGGATCGGGGGAACAGCCCAAAGAGGAGAGGGGTCTCCAGGGAAGGAAATTGTCTAGGGAGTCATAGGATTTGTGAGAGGGACTATGGGAAGTGACTTGTTATTTCCTTTCCAGAAGCACCAGTCATATTGATTTGATTACTATTTCTAGAGCAAGAAGTAGAACAGGGGTGATAGAGATAAATGCATGATACTAGTGGTGGGATAGATGGCAAGATGACCCAACAAGAACATGTGTCTAACTAGCTAGACATTTTTGGTTAAGTGGATGAATGAAATTAAAAACACACATTTATTAAGTATTTACTATGTGCAAAACATTATCCTAAGAGCTAGATATACAAATAGATAATTAAGATAATCCCTGCTCTCTAGAACCAGGAAAACATTATACACAGAGACTGATAAACTGTGGCACAATGAATGTAATGGACTTCTCTACTAGCAGCAATGCAATGACCCAGGACAATTCTGAGGGACTTGTGAGAAAGAACATTATCCACATCCAGAGAAAGAACTGTGGGAGCAGAAACACAGAAGAAAAACAACTGCTTGATCACATGGTTCAATGGGGACATGATTGAGAATGTAGACTCTAAGCGATCACCCTAATGCAAATATTAATAATATGGAAATAGGTCTTGATCAATGACACATGTAAAACCCAGTGGAATTGCTTGTTGGCTACAGGAGGAGGGGTTAGAGGAGGGGAGGGAAAGAACATGAATCATTTAACCATGGAAAGATCTTCTAAATTAATTAATTAAACAAAATGTTTCAAATTAAAAATATACAAAGCAACAAATGGATGACAAAAAAACCACAAGTGCCAAATAAATTATAATCTAATAAATGAAAAAAAAGAATCCCTGCTCTCAAAGGACTCACATTCTAACGAGGCAGTCAGCACATATAGAAGGTTTTAGCTACAAATCAAATGGAAAAGCCCTATTGTCTTTAGGGTGAAGCAGCAGAGCAGATGTTAATGCCTCTTCTTTTTGTCATTATTTAATATAATTTAATAAGTATATTCTTATTCACTTACCAATCAAACTCAGACACAAAATGGCTTCCAAAGCTAAGTGGGTTAATTCTCCCAGGGTGAAGGGATGGTCTCTGATCCATAGTACAAACTTAATAAATAATTGCTCATTGACTAATCAGTTGGTCCAGAGGAGGGGGTTATGCCAGAGATGATATGATAATGAGTTAATTGCCACAATCTCAGGATACACTAAGAATTCCAGTTCTCATTTTATAGATAAAGAAACACAGAGAGTCTTGGAGAAATTAAGAGACATGTTCCTGGTCACACAGCTAGTAAGTGTGAAGGGTAGAATTTGAGTTTAGGTCTATCTCAGACTCTGAGTACAGAGTTCTGTTGCTAGTTCCATGCAGTGAGAAAACTGGGAGATGAGATGGTTTAGCCACTGCTGCTGGTCTTTGAAAGATTGTGAAGGGAAGAAGTGTCATGTCAAAAAGATGGTGGAGTCTTTAAGCTATAGGCCAGTGAATGTGGCTTAAATCCCTGGCAAATTCTAGAATGCAATTTTACAACGAAGAGTCATGGGTATTTTGAAAGGGGAGAGGTGACCACAAAGCGTTGGAATGAAATCATTAAGAATAGGTCATGTCAAACTAACTTCATGTCCTTTTTAGAAATAAGAAGTAGACCATTAGAGCAAGGGAATTCTATAAACAGCATGATAGCGGTCTTCAAGTATTTCAAAGGTCGTCACATGGAAGTCTTGTCCTGTTTGACTCCTGAGGACAGAACAAGGAGCAATGGATTGGAAGTTTCCGAGAGGCAGATTTCTGTTTTTCCATAGTTTCTCCAACATTTGTTATTTTTGCCATTTCCTTCTTTTCTTTTTTAAAGAGGACTGGAAGGAGAGCTTGTTTGTTTTTTAGGAGCTTTTCTCTTACTTGGTTTCAAAAAGAGAAGAGTTTGCTTTCTTGGAAAAGTGTTCCTGTAGACAACATTTTATTCTCACCTTTTTGTTTTATAGGCATGCTGATGGAAGAAATGCTCTTTCTTCTGCCTTTCAAAATCCATGACCCCATTTGAAGTACTGCTCAGGTGGCACAATTTCTGATTTTCCCACTGGTTAGTATTATTACTTTATATATATTTTATATCTAATTCATTGTGTTTATATTATATTTTCCAATAGGATGTAAGCTTCTTGAGTGGAGGGAGTTTGATTATTTTTGTTTGATTGTTTTGATTTGTTTTTTTAACCTCTAGTGGTTAACATGGTGACTTGAAGATAATAGGAGTCCAATATATAAATATTTAATTATTGAACTGCAGAATAGCAGATTACCTTATGGGTAGCTAGGTGGCACAATGAATAGAGTGCCTGGCCAGGAGTCAGAAAGATGCAACTTCCTAAATTCCAATGTGGCCTCAACTTACTAGCTGTGTAACCCTGGGCACTTAACCCTGTTTGTTTCCGTTTTTTCATCTGTCAAATGAGCTGGAGAAGGAAATGACAAACCACTCCAGTATCTTTGCCAAGAAAATTCCTATTGGGGTCAGGAAGAGTTAGATTTAACTGAAAAAGGACTGAACAACAAAGATTACCTGATAATGCTGATGTAGAGTAGAATAATAACTCTATTATAGGTATTTTACTGTATGATGTTATCGTTGTTGGTTTTTCTGGGGGTAGTGGAAGGATTGAACCATTAGATTATCTGAGGCTCTTTTAAAAATAGTTTTATTAAAAAAAGTTTTACTTACCATTTCTTTATAATTGATGACCAACAACATTATCTTTTAGACTGTTCTCTAAAACTACATTTCCTTTTCTTTCAGAAATTTGTGCCTCATTAAGGAAAGATGATCATAACTGCAGTCTAAAATTTCACATTTCACCCCAAATATCTCTAATTGGTTCATATTTGTGAAGAGCATCTCCCAATACCTGCTAGACAAAACTATACATTTTATCTGCCTTTCCACAGAGGTTTCTTTGAACCTAAGATCAGATTTATATGGTGCATTGGATATTTTATTTTCAAAACATAAACAATGGATTTAATACAACTCATTTGCTCCCTGAACCTCAACTAGAATTGTGCTGAACAGCTCATTATTTCAGAAAACCAATGTTCTTTCAATTCCCCTGCTTTAGATTTGGGATTTCAGATTATTCATAGGTTTCTTCCTAGGCTTTTCTCTCCTGTGAATACCAAGGGAGAGAACATGTGTCTCTTCTAAAAAAAGAGAAAATAGATTCTTCTTCTCTGCCTCACTACATTTTTGATAAGGGTTATTATACCAGATCAAACAGAAATCCCACTCCTCCTGCCTCTGCCAATATGTTAGGGGGGATTGCTGCTTCCCTTAAGTTAAAGCTATTGCCTATTCTAAAACTAAGAGAAGGCTCTGAAAATTTTGGCCTTTAATAAATGCTTATTGACTAGAAGTGTTGAAAATTCTTTTGGTTGAGCAAATGAAAAGGCTCATCTTTTGCAGAGGAACCTTCCATAGAATTGTAACCTCTTTCTCAGAAAATTTCGAAGAGGACCCCAAAGGATTATTCTAACAGATTCTCTTACTTCATAACATTGTACTTCAGAGTAATTTAATTTACATCAAATTAATTCTCAAAATGCAACTGGGTATCAATTGCAAATTGAATTTTGGGAATCATGACATTAGGTGGCAGTGTGATTGACACAAGTTTAAAAATAGGAATGCTGTAGCTTCTACTCCAAGGGAGAGCTTATATTTTTATTTTTTAAAATTTGGATAAAAGGTCAGAAAACTGCTGGAATTCTTTTATAGCAAACAAGCAAACAAACAAAACAAAACCCACAAAAAACCCCCAAGCAACCTAGAGATATAAGACCAGAGTTTAAAAAAAAATCTGAATCTAGTTTTCAGATGAAGAAATTAAAGCTATCAATAATCATATGAAGGGGGGCAGCTGGGTAGCTCAGTGGAATGAGAGTCAGGCCTAGAGATGGGAAGTCCTAAGTTCAAATCCGGCCTCAGATACTTCCCAGCTGTGTGACCCTGGGCAAGTCACTTGACCCCCATTGCCCACCCTTACCATTCTTCCACCTGTGAGCCAATACACAGAAGTTAAGGGTTTAAAAAAAAGAAAGTTAAGAATAATCATATGAAAAATCTTCTAAATGCTTCTTTTTTTAATTTTTTTTTTAATTTTAAACCCTTAACTTCTGTGTATTGACCCATAGGTGGAAGAGCGGTAAGGGTGGGCAATGGGGGCCAAGTGACTTGCCCAGGGTCACACAGCTGGGAAGTGTCTGAGGCCAGATTTGAACCTAGGACCTCCCGTCTCTAGGCCTGGCTCTCAATCCACTGAGCTACCCAGCTGCCCCTAAATACTTCTTAATTAGAGAAATGCAAAATAGAACAATTCTCAGGTGCCACTTCACACATATCAGATTGACCTACATGACAGGAAAATAAATGTTGGAGGGGATGTGGCAAAATTGGGAAACTAATGCATTGCTGGTGGAGTTGTGAATTGATCCAGTCATTCTGGAGGGCAGTTTGGAACTATGTCCAAAGGGCTGTAAAAAAAATGCTTACCTTTTGATCTAGTAATACCATTACTGTATCCCAAAGAGATAAAAAAATTGAAAAGGACCTGTTTGTACAAAAATATTTAGAGCTGCTCTTTTTGTGGTGGCAAAGAATTGGAAACTAAAGGGATGTCCCTTAACTGGGGAATAGCTGAATAAATTGTGGTATATGATGGTGACAGAATACTACTATGCTGTAAGGAATGATAAATAGGATGATTTCAGAAAGAGCTGGAAAGACCTTCATGAACTGATGCAGAGTGAAATAAGCAGAACCAGGAGAATATTGTACACAGTAAATGTAATATTGTGGAATGATTAAATGTGATAGACTTTGCTACTAAGAGCAATACTATGATCCAGGGCAGTTCTGAGGGACTTATGAAAAAGATTGTTATCCATCTCCAGGAAAAGAACTGTTGGAGTAGGAATGCAGATAAAAGCATATGATTTGTCACTTGTTTATTTGGGTATATGTTTTGGAGTTTTGGTTTTATAAGATTACTCTATTATAAAAATGAATAATATGGAAATATGTTTTGCATGATAATACACTTTTAACCCAGAAAAAATATAAATTAATTTAAAAAACTGAATCTATTACTTTGAATTTATTACTTCTTTGGCAAGTCACTGTGTACCACTGAACCTCAGGTTCCTCACTTTAAAAACATGGGACTGAGGGAGAGGACCTCTAAGTCCTATTTAGTTTTCAGTGATGATTCCATGATCCTAAACAGTATGATGGATACAGAAGAATACATTATGGAGTTCCCACTTTTGTGGAAAATGCAGCCAAATTCAACTAGAAGGAATTTATGGAAAAACTACTAATTGTAGGCTCAATTCTCTAGAGAGCATTCAAGTAGGCTGAATTAATAAAAACTAATTAAATGATATTTATTTAGTGCTGCATTGGTATCATGCTATTAGGCGTCAGGCTTCAGTTCTTGAAGATAATACATTGTTGAGAAGTTGCAAATCTTCATGGGCAGAAGGAGCTCTGTACTTGGAAATCCCAAGTCCAGACCCTCACACTATGTCAATCCTTCAAGGACCTTGATGATTGTCTGTTTTCTCAAACAGTGCTGATTTCAGTTCTTCTACAGCTTAGTTAATGAGTTTTGGGGGTGGCTAAGGCTGAAACATTCTTCATCCTACAGCCATTCTCATGATGAGACATTACCAAAAGAGTGAGGCTAACCCTTGTATTAAAGTCATACGGTTTATCATGGAATTTTTCAACTTTGCCTTGACCTACCAAGACTTGAATTTCATGGGTGCAGCTTTTAAGAAACCAGGGTTAACTCCCCTATTTCAATGTGGCATTGAAGTTGTGTTTTATTGAAGATCAGGCCAGGTCTTCATGTGAGTTCATAAAGAGGAATGTACTGGTTTTGTTTCGGTGAAGCTGCCTCTAATATGGAGTCAATTTTGTCCTTTCTCTTCAACAATAAGGAGGATGACTAATAAAAATTATTTCCTAAGAACAGCTTTGGATAGGAAGGTTTTTATAAGAGGTATGAAAACATGAAGACACCCCAATCCCAAAAAAAGGGAAGAAAAATCAAAGGAAACTTGACCTGTGCTCAGTGGAGCTCATGAACTTCTTCCCTAAACTTGTTCCTTTTCCAACTTTGTCTATACAGAACACGACCATATTTTCAGTCACTTGGGGTTTGTAACCTCAGAATCATCTCTGCCTCTTTCCTCTTCCTAACTCTCTAGGATTCTAAGTCCTGTGGATTCTGTTTTCACAACATCTCTTGTATCAGTCACCTTTCTGCTGATGTGGCCAGAACTGTAGGTCAGGTCTTCTTCCTTCTTGTCTTCTTGAATGACTATAATAGCCTTCTCATGGGTCAACCTGTTTCTAGTTTCTCCCCTTTCATATCCATCCTCCATACAGCTTCTAAGGCACAGGGCTGATCCTGAGTCTACTTTGCTAAAAAACTCAGTGACTTCCCATTGCTCAAAGAGCTGTAGCAAGCTTTATTCAGTGAATAGACTGTTGGACCTGGAGTTGGGAACACCTGAGTTCAAATCAGTCCTTGGACATTTACCTCTGTTTTCCTCAGTTTCTTCAACTGTAAAATGGGGCTAATAATAGCACTTACCTTGCAAGGTTGTTGTGAGGATCAAATGAGATAATATTTATAGAAGTTCTTAACCTAGTGCCTGGTACATATGAAACATTTAATAAATATTGGTTTCCTTTCTCCCTAGAAAGATAAAATATAAATTGGACTATTGCAATGATTTTCTGATTGGCCTTTATGAATTCAGTTTATCCCTGATCCAATCAATCTTCTACATGGCTGCTATATTGATATTCCTAAAGCAGAGGTTTGACCACATCTCTCCATTGCTCAAGAAGCTGCAGTGGCTCCCCATTGCATCTAAGATATAAAAATTCCTATATTCAGCATTTAAATTTGGCTCCAACTTATTCTGGATTGATTTCACATTACTTCTTGTCACACACTCTACATTCCAGTTAAAGCAGTGATTCCCAAAGTAGGTGCCACCACCCCCTGGTGGGTGCTTCAGCAATCTGGGGGTGGGGCGGTGATGGCCACAGGTGCATTTATCTTTCCTATTAATTGTTATTAAAATAAAAAAAATAATTTTCAGGGGACTAAGTAATATTTTTTCTTGAAAGGGGGTGGTAGGCCAAAACAGTTTGGGAACCATTGAGTTAAAGTAACCTACTTACTATTGTCCATATAAGATATTCCCTCTCTGTTCTTTTCAAGTCTGAAATGTTCTCATTTCTCACCTATACCTCTTGAAAATACTGACTCTCTTCAAGACTCAGCCCAGGTTTCATATTCTTTTTTTTTTAAACCCTTAACTTGTGTGTATTGGCTCTTTGGTGGAAGAGTGGTAAGGGTGGGCAATGGGGGTCAAGTGATTTGCCCAGGATCACACAGCTGGGAAGTGTCTCAGGCTGGATTTGAACCTAGGACCTTCCATCTCTAGGTCTGACTCTCAATCCATTGAGTTATCTAGCTGCCCCCCAGGTTTTATATTTTTCTACTTTCCCATTTATTAGTGTTCTCCCCTTACTTGACATATACTTTGCATATATTTTGTAATTACTTATTGGTGTACAAGTTGAATTCCTAATAGAAGCCAGCTCCTTGACAGAGGGGACTCTTTCGTTTGGGATAGGGAATTGAGATTTGAGGCAGGGGACAGCCTCAAGGAGTGGAATTTCTGGCAGCAGAGAGAAGAACCAACCATAGATTCATGGAAGAATTAGTTCTCTAAGGAGAGCTAAACTTCTGAGAGGAACAGATTCCTGAAGTCCATTGGATTGATAAGCCCAGTACCCTAGGGGAAGATAGCATGAGGATTTTATAAAAAATGAAAGGATACTGAGCCCTATTGTTCTGAGGTATAAGTTGCTCTGGCTACCTTTGTGACCTTGGCTCTACCTACATATGTGCTTTATTATCATTATTGGCTAAGTTTGTTTTCACAGGAATTGTGTATATCTATAGGACTCGTGTCTGGTGGTGATAGAGGGAATGTTTTCTAATCACTGTTCTTACTATGACATCTTAGTAAAATGCTTTTGCTTTGAGATGATTATCTACTGGTTGACCATAAAAGGCAAGCCCATTGGAAGAGGCTTATGAGCTATAGTTTTTGAAGTATGGACCCATAGAGCATCTTTTGAACCCAACCTAGGAGCTGTCATTTTCTAGGGGTGAGAACAGTTAGTGCCAATTTGGGAGGGTAACCCAGAGAGAGTGCCACAAAGATATTGCATGGATGGGGCTAAGGGCCTCTGCAACTCCACTAGAGACTTATTTCCAGGGGAAAGTTGGAGTCAACTTTTATGAGAACCTTGTTAAATTTTTCACTGTGAACATTTCTATCTTGGAAATTGGCAGACATTACAAGTTGGAGTTTGATTATTGTTTTACTGATTACTTAGACTTAGGAAAGTGATGGAGAAAATTGTAATACAAAGTAAACTTAATAGTATGTTTTATTGTAAAAAATATTTGGAAAGTTGGTTTAACAGTTATCAGCATACATCTGCTTAACTCTGCAATAGAGGTATCAAGCACTGGCCATTCCCAAGTATAGCCAAAAAACAGATTAAAATCTAATTGGGATATTTAACAAAATAAATAAAAAACATGGAACACAGATAAATTTAATATGCGGTTTTCTAAGTCAATATATTACCTGCAGAGATACTTAGTTGAGTTGCTCTATACCTGTCTGAAATATGATCTCTTAATTTAATACTAAGGGGCAGCTAAGTGGGGCAGTGAATTGAGAGCCAAGTTCAGAGTCAGGAAGACTCATCTTCTTGAGGTCAAATCTGGCTTCAGAGACTTCCTAGTTGTATGACCCTGGACAAGTCACTTAACCCTGTTTGCCTCAGTTTTCTCATTTGTAAAATGAGCTGGAGAAAAAAATGGCAAATCACTCAAGTATCTTCACCAAGAAAACCTCAAATGGAGTCATGAAGGGTTAGACACCAATGAGATGACTGAATAACAAATTTAATGCCAGTGAGAATCACTCAGAAGCTATGTGGAAATATGGTGTTGCCCTTGGCCTGGACCAAGCTCCCTTGAGTGTAAATAAGAGAGAGATAATCAAGTGTAGCAAACTGAACATTGGTCTTGAAAGAAAGATACCTGATTCAAATCCTGATTCATGCCATTTATCAGCAATGTGAGGTTGGGGAAGCTGCTTAGTCCTTACCCATATTTTCCTCTGAGGCAAAATGGGAATAATAATAATTGTGCCACTCTCTCCTGCAGGGGCTTTGAGGAAAAAAAGGCCTTGTAAACTGTAAATCCCAGGAAGAATGTGGAATGTTGTTTCTGCAAAAGAAGGAGAAAACCCTTTGCTGGCAGCAGAAAACTAATTCATACTGTGAAAGAGAGAGCCCTAACTTTTTATAGGCACAGCAGAGGGTAGCTGTTATCTAGGGTATTCACTGACTCACAACTATAGGGTCATTTGGGGACTAGATTCCAATTCAGCAGCAATGGGAAAACCTTGCTGATGACATTCAGTGTCATCAGTTGGTGGAGATGCCTGAGTCATTAGTGCCTCTTCTCTGTGAAGCCAACAAACAGAGGGATGTAAACATGGCCAATTATATAAGCCACATTCATTTTTATTTTTCCAACTGGTCTCATATCACATGAGCCTGAAACAAATTGACAGGCACAGGTTCATGTATCTGATCTCATCAATGATTAATTTCTAGATCTTCCCCTTAATCATGGAAGCTCTCTGAGTCCAGTACTCTAGCTCAGTGACTGCTGGTTTTTCCTCTTCAGTGAGCCTTGTGATGAGACAATAGCAATCATGCTTGTTTCTCATCATTACAGGAAAGCAAATAGCAGCAGGATTTCTCAGTAGTTTAGCCCCCTGTGGCATGCTGTGATTGGCAATATGGAATAAGTTCCTAATGGGTGAGAGAATGAGGAGTGAAGGGGAATGTGGGAGAATGGAGTGGGAAGAAAGTAGTGGAAAGGATGCTATCTTTTTTTGGGGGGAAGGGAAGAGGCATAAGATGTCTGGATATTTTGCAGGGGTTTTGGAAGAGACTAAGCTTCTGTAAAGGCATATTCTCATGCATGGCCTTGAAAGCTGCTACAGAAATGCAAACTATCATCTGAAATTCTGGTAGATGGGGATGGTTCCAAAGAATTCAGAAGGGAATCCACAGCAGAAGGGTAAACCATAACTCTTGATATTCTTTTACTTTCAGGGAGGTGTCAGGTGGTTTTCTAGATCCTCAAGGATTTCTCCCATTTTGGGAAGTCCATAAGAATGGTGAAAAGTCTTCAGAACCTATGATATTTTAATTTTTTATTGGTAGATGTGATGGAGAGTGGGAGAGTGAGAGAAGAAAACTCAATCTGGAGTCACAGGAAGCGGATTTGAACACTGGCTCTGCCACTTAATATCATTAAAACCAATTAACCGATAGACATTTATTAAGTGCCTACTATGTGTCCAGCACCATGCTAAGCAGAGGGGATACCAAAAGAGATAAAAGACAGTCTCTGTCCCCAGGGAGCTTACAGTCTGGGTACAGACACTTAATGTGACTGGATCTGTTTCCCTGCTTACAAAATGAATTTTTTTTTAATTTGATGACTCCTGAGATGTTTTCCAGCACTAATATTCTACGATTTTCTGAATAGCTTTCTGCATATTAAAGACTAACCAGATTGAGGCAGTGCTGCAGAAGGCCACTAGGGGACAGCCAATATTAGGGACAGAAGTAGAACAGCTAACGACACTCATTGGTCGGACTCAAATGACCTCAAGGACAGCTCCCCCAAATTATTGAGGATATTGACGCCTAGTTTTAGTTCATAGAATCATAGACTTAGAGATGAAAGGGAACTTAGAGGGCATCTATTCCAAGTCTTTCATTTCACACTTGAAGCAACCAAGGCTGGAGAATTTCATGAGTGATTAAGGTTGAAATCACTTGCTCACAGTCTCACTAGTCATGACAAGTGGCAAAGCCAAGACTTGATGGCCCTAAATTGGAGGCTATTTCTTTTACACTGAACTGATCCTCAACATAGAGTGGGCTAGATGGAAAGTAACCTACTTTTATTTATTTTAAAAATTTTATTTATTTATGCTAATGACATGTAATAAACAAATTTCTTCAGTTTTCTGAAGTTACATGATCCCCAAAGTCTCCCTTTCTCCTTCCCTCCCCTTTCCTGGAGATGGCAAGCAAATTCAGTCTGGGATATACATTTATTATTACACAAAACATATTTCCATGTTGTTCATTTTTGTAAGTGACTGATCTCATTAAACCCAAACTCCGCAAGTTATACCCAAATAAACACATGAAAAATCATATGCTTTCATCTACATTCTTACTCCAACAGTTCTGTCTCTGGAGGATGGATAGCATTCTTTGACATAAGTCCCTCAGAATTGTCCTGGATCCTTATATTGCTGAGAGTAGCTAAGTCTATGACATTTGATCATTCCACAGTATTGTTGTTACTGTGTACAATGTTTTCCCAATTCTGCTTATTTCACTCTGCATCAATTCATGGAGGTCTCTCCAGCTCTTTCTGAAATCCTGTTCATCATTCCTAATGGTACAATAATATTCCATCACTATCATATACCACAATTTGTTAGCCATTCCCCAATTGATGGGCATCCCTTTAGTTTCCATTCTTTGCCACCACAAAAAGAGCAGCTATAGATTTTTTCGTATGTGTATGTCCTTTTCTATTTTTTTTATCTCTTTGGGATACAGACCTTTTAGTAGTATTACTGGATCAAAGGGTAATGCATTGTTTTATGGGAATAAAGAAAGTAATCTTGGGGAGGGGCAACTAGATAGTACAGTGGATAGAGTATCGGACTTGGCAGAGACTTGAGTTCAAATTTGGTCTCATACACTTACTAGCTATTTGACCCTGGGGAAGTCACTTAACACTGTTTGCCTTACTTTCCTCATCTGTGTTATAGATAAATAGTACTCTTGAATACTGCTATGCTTCTAGGGGATATTGGTTTGGGAAGTTGTACCTTGTATTCCCCTAGATAGCTGGTGACTGAGGGAACACCAACTCAGTCACCTTTGCTAGATGATATAATTCCTATTTCTATATAATAGTGCCCAGGCAGGACCCTTGTGGTCTGGTGGATGGGTAACCCTTTCAGGTCCCACCTGGGTTGGATTAATTGTTAATATTGGGCTCTAATTAGCCTTGGATCATGTTTCATCTGACTGCGTTGCTCTCTCCCATCATGATATAATGGTCGTGATATAATGACCACTCAGGAAGGTACTTAATAAAACTTTATCTATTGATTTTAAATAGAGAAAGGAATAATCAGGAATGGATTGGGAATAGGAGACCCTGTCACTAATAGCCATGATCAATAATCCCTCAGGACTGTAGGCTGTTGTTTCAGTAAAGCTGGAGATAGTGATTCACCCTCTTCCCGCTCAGCTTGGCCAACTCCAAACCAGAGAGGGCAATCTGCTCAGTTGGTACAAATATGATGATTTCTTTCAGCTTCCTTGTTATCAGTTTGTGATATGACAGCCTTGTACAGCCTTCAGGAAGTAACCACCCTTAAGGAAATCCACCCTCTTCTTATACCTCCCTCCTCCCGGTTCCCACCTGGAGGCCCAGAGATCTAAATAGCTATGATGATTTAGATGCCTAAAGATCTAGGGAGGTTCAGAGAGAATTGATGACCCACAGTCAGAGACCCACAGACCACTGCTCCAAGATCAAAGATCAAACAAAGATCAATGGTCAAAACTCAAAGACCAAAGACCCCAAAGACTAAAGACCCCTCCCAGATGACTGTTAGGGATATTTATATCCTCAGGCCAACTGCTTTTGCTCCTGTCCTCATGGCATCTGGGAACATTCCGATGTCTCCAACTGTCTCCCTTGTCAATCAAGGTGAGACTAACAATTCTCAGTTTAAATATAACATCTGTCAAATGAGCTGGAGAAGGAAATGGCAAACCACTCTATTATCTTTTACAAGAAAACCCCAAATGAAGTCCATGAAGAGTTGGATGTCAATGAAATGACTGAACAACAAAAAAACCTTACAAGGGAAGGCACTAGCAACAGAAGGGACCAGGAAAGAAAGCTCTATTTGAGCTGTATTGAAGGAGGCCAGGGGTTCTGAGAATTATAAGCAAGAAGGAGGGCAATAATTCCAGACATGGGAGACAATCAATGCAAGAGTGTGGCAATATTTATTGAAGCATTGGGAGTGAGGAAGAACAAGTGGGTTGTTATGGATGGACTAGAGAGTGCAAGGAAGGGAGTAGGGTGTTTAGAGAATAGAGAGATAGGTAGATAGATAGAGAAAGAATTTATTAAGAATTTATTGAGTGCCAGGCATGCTCTTAAGTACTGGAAACACAAATGCTAATTAAAAAAGACAATCTCTTCTCCCAAGGAGCTCATATAGTAATGGAGGGAAGACAATACGAAAAAGGGAGCTGAAAAAGTGCAAGGGGGAGCAAAGAGGGAGAAGCAGAGAGAAATAAATGTGAATGGCTGGATCACTCTCTAATATGGTGGTTCTGGACCCAAACTCACTAGACAAAACGGAAACATCTCCAGGTGAAGCATTAGCAAAGCCAGATTTAGAAGTGAACCTGGATAGCCTGGACACTCTCTTAAATGGTAGAAAGAGGTCAATTTGTGAAAGGCTAAATGTCAAATAGAAAAGTTTATGAGCAAAAGACATTTGGTTAATTATAACAAATTAAGTGAAAAAAAAGTATCTTCTCCCCCATGCACATATGGGATACATTTTCTCTGTAGGTCACCTTAGCACTGGAGAAGGGCATCCACAGAGAGCATTTCTTAACAGTGAACACTTGGGGAGGGCATATGTGGAGGCAGCACATATGGTCAGGACACCTTACATCTTTTCTATCATTTTGCTGCTTTCTGTTGGGTACCAGGCTTTCACTCTCTTTCACTCATTTCACTTTTTAAAAAACAACTCATATCTTCTATCTTCGAATCAGTACTAAGTATCTTTTCCAAGGCAAAAGAGTGGTAAGGGCTAGGCAATTGGGGTTAAGTGACTTGCTCAGGGTCACAAACAAGGAAGTGTCTGAGGTCAGATTTGAACCCAGGACCTCCCGTCCCTAAGCCAGGCTTTCAATCCATGAATCATCTAGCTGCTTTGATCATATTATTTCTACTCAGAATTGAGTCTGCTCTCTGCTGAGTCATTTATTCATGATATCATGTCTATTTTCTCTTGGGCATCTCCACTGATTTTGTGGACTCTAAACTTGCACTCCTACCAACTGCTGTCTTTTAGCTATCCAACCTGCTCTGGACCATCAAATGTTTTGTTTCTATCTATTGAAGTACAGTAGCTGGTAAATCTTTCCTGATTAGAGACAGCTAAAGCTCTTTTAGTAGATAGCCTAAGGATATAAGGTAGCCAAGCTATCTTCAAAAGCCAACAGAATCCTCAAGGCCAGGAGTGAGTGAATTATTTTATTTTTAAAATTCTATTTTATTTTTTTTTTTGATCAGCAAAATTCTTCTGATCATTTTTATTTTGGTGCTGAATCAAAGTCTGGCCTCAAACAACTACCGGACTGGTATAAGACAGCTCTTAAAATACTTAAACACAATGATCTTATCTCTCTTGAGTCTTTTTTCTCCAGGCTCAACATGCTCAGGTCCTTCAATCAATGTAATGGTGTGTGTGTGTGGGTTGGAAGGGAAATAGGTTTGTAATAAAAGGCCATGAAATGGCAAGAGACACTTATTGGTCGATAACCTCAGGCTTCTTGAGTTTGCTAGAATTATCAAACCAATAAGGACAGTTAGACTCTCACCAGCTTTTGCTAGCAGATAAGTAAACACAAAGAGACTCCTGGAGGATGTATAATCTCTCACTTCTGTGGGTTTGTTTTTCCTTTTGAGAAGATAATCTGAAGATGGCTTATCCTGAACAAAAACCCAGTGGGCAAGTTCATGACGCAACTGGAAGCTGGTTTTAAATTATGTGTGTGACAGTTTTTTCTTTCCCTTTCCTCCCTTTATTTAATGGAGAGGTTAAGGATGTTTGCAAGCAGTAGGGTAGACGCCAGCAACCTCTGTAGGGCTCAATTACTTCATGTGTAAAATGAGGGTAGAGGATTAGATGTTGCTTGTGCTCCTTCCCAACTCTAAATCTATGATCTAAGTCCCTGGGGAGAAAGAAAGAAAGAGATTGATGGGATCCACTGATTTTGGCTCAGAGGAGTATCATGTCAGCCTAAAAAAAGACAAGGAAGGCTTTTTAAAAGATGGGAAAACCCACCCTTACCAATCTTCCACCTATGAGACCGAAGTACAAGGGTTTAAAAAAAAAAAAAAAGATGGGAAAGTTTACAACTGCTGTGTGAAGTGTGATGGGAAGTCCTCCAGAGATGAAAGAAGGAATTTCAGTTCTAAAAAAGTGCTGAAAACCACACCAAGATTTTTGGGACACCCCTTATTATATTTTCCCTTGTATATTTTGTATTTATTTTGTTAGGACCCCAAAATTAATCCCTTGCTAATGCCATTCATTTTTCTGAGGTGTCATGTTCCCCAGACCCAGGCCTAGCAGCTCCAGGTCCAAACCGAGTTCTGAGCATATCTCTCCCAATCAAGATGTGTTGTGAACATGACAATAGTTCTTTGCACACTTATGCTGCTGCTGTCAACCTGTTACTGTCAAAATCACATACTAGTACCATGGGTCAACTCAGATCAACCATGTCAGCTCTGAGTAATGGACAACACCTGCAAGAACCACATCCCAAATGACCATCATGAATTATGGTCTGCTATGAAAAGACTTTTAATCACCAAACAAAGCTGATTGTTCTCCTCTTCAATGCTGGATAAACCCTTTCTTGCCACTAAGCAAACTTTGCCATTGTTAATGGCTATACCTTCCTTGTCTTGTCACAATTATATGTATCAAGGCAATACCTTGGCATTTTGGGTTGGACTTGGGAAAGAGTCTTTCCCTATCATGCCATCACCTGTTCTTATCCTTCAACAGAATAAAACTTTGCTCACATTAAAGCTCTTGATAGGTTCTTTGGGTTATTCTTATGTCCCATTTGAGTGGCCAGTCAACAATTTACCTATATACATGTGGTTTTCTGTGATAGAATATTAATACCTTGAAGGCAGAGACTATTGATTTTTGTCTTTGTATCCCTAGTATGTAGCATAGTGTCTGTCACACAGTGAGTGCTTTCCTTTCTTTCCTTCTTTCCTTCCTTCTTTCCTTCTTCGTTCCTTCGTTCGTTCCTTCGTTTGTTCCTTCCTTCCTTCCTTTTTTCTTCCTTTTTTCTTTCTTTCTTTTTTCTTTCTTTCTTCTTTCTTTCTTTCTTTCTTTCTTTCTTTCTTTCTTTCTTTCTTTCTTTCTTTCTTTCTTTCTTTCTTTCTTT
>NC_058130.1:100092310-100100946 GCF_016433145.1 Gracilinanus agilis
TTCTTTCTTTCTTTCTTTCTTTCTTTCTTTCTTTCTTTCTTTCTTTCTTTCTTTCTTTCTTTCTTTCTTTCTTTCTTTCTTTCTTTCCCTCTCTCTTTCTCTCCCTCCCTCTCTCCTTCCTTCCTTCCTTCCTTCCTTCCTTCTATCCCAGTCCCTAACAAACTATTCCACCCAAAGCTATTATTCTATGATATCTCTAAAACAGACAAGGGAAGGCAGCTTAGGATCTAGTTTTAAGGCATTCAGGGAAATGATAAACTCCACAAGTGTGAGATAGAGAATCAGCAGTCAATATAGTTTCCTTGACCAATGTAAGGGGTGAGAAAGTTGTTTTAGAATTGAATGATAAAAGCAATAAAAAACTTTTAAATTAAAAATATATCCATAAATTTTGTGTTGCATATTAAAAAAACTAAACCAAACCCAGACCCACAAAGAAAATGAAAAAAAAAAACAACTTTAACTGGAAGGAAAAAAAAATGATGGCAAATCAGCCAGGGGAATACACAACTGTCTATACTTGAGAACCAGAGCAGCAGAGGGCCTTGCATAAAGAAGCCTCCACCCTAGACTATTTGGCTCTAAGCCTCAGAGGAATTGTAAAACAGACCACTGCCTATTCTATTAGTGGGAAGAATACTAGATAGTATTAATTTTCTCAGTGTGTGAAATGCATGATGGGGAAAAAAGTGAGGTGCCAGCAAACAGATGGAATGTAAAATTTCAGATGTATATTTTAAACTTCTAATTTTTAGGGGTTAAGTGACTTTCCCAGGGTCACATGGATAGGAAATGTCTGAGGCCACACTGGAAGGACCCTCTTTCTCTAGGGCTGGCTGTATCCACTTTGCTGCTCTAAAAGCAGGGCCATTTTTTCCAGCTTTATCTTCTCAGCATAGAGGTTTTAAAGTTTTCATCTTTTCTAATACATTGTGTATCTGATATAGCTCTTTAGATCAAGAATACTTCCCATAGATAGTTAAGAATGATTTGTGGGCTTGTTTCTGTGTCTCTCCATAAACTGGTTGGTGGTTAATGCATGTTTGAGGAGACAGTTGCATGAATTCTTACTTGCCTTACCTGAAGATGTACATTCTTCATAGTCCATGTTGTTTTCCTGGAAAGGATGGCAAAGAAGTTGAGAAGTAGATTGCAGAAATAAGATGAATTGCTTTTTCAGTCTTTAAAAAGACAACAAAGCAGGGAGGGAGGGTATGGTTGGGTATTATTGCTCACCAATGAATGTGAATCTTAGCTCTGGTTTCTTTAACCAGACTGAAAATAGAGTAGGCTGTCAAGAAATATTTGTTGAGTAAAATGAATAGGAGAATAAAAAAAAACCCAATGCCATTCCACATATAAAAGTGCATCACTAGTGTTTTGAGTTGAGAGGTAGCATGGTCTGATAGATAGGGCATTGAGCCTAGAGCCCTAAGACTTAGGTTAAAATCCTTCCTCAAACTGTGGGACCCTAGGCAAATCATTTGACTTCTTTTTATCTCAGAATTTTCTTCTGTAAAATAAAGAGTTTGGTCTAAGCAGGCTTTAAAGTTCCTTTTAGATCCAATTCAAAGATACTATGATCATTAAGAAAATTGGGCAAAACTTTGTAAATTAAAAACAAAAAAGGTCCTAGGCTTGGTTAGTTCTATTTCTCTATTATTTTCTATTGCGTCTCATCT
Organism: Gracilinanus agilis; assembly: GCF_016433145.1. Classification (NCBI taxonomy): domain Eukaryota; kingdom Metazoa; phylum Chordata; class Mammalia; order Didelphimorphia; family Didelphidae; genus Gracilinanus; species Gracilinanus agilis. Next base: position 100,093,993 of record NC_058130.1, read on the forward strand.
ACAAATTTAGAAAAGCTAGATTCCCTACCCCTCCCCCCCCAAGTCAAGTAGCAGAAAGGACTACAGATATATGGAGATTGTGACTTGGAGAGTTGGATCAACATTATGAATTTTCTCTCTTTACAAGACTGAGCCAAGGAACTCTAGCCACTTCTACAGGAGCCTGGATCCAGAAGCACTTGACATTCCATCACTGGTCTTTGATTGCTGATGTCTCTTGTATCACATAGTCCCTTCCCCACGCTCCTCTGGTCATGAAACTTATTTTCTATGAATGTTTGAGATATTCTGTCCAATATTTTATAGCTATCTGGATGAGTTGAAGGAGTTTCTAGTGAGGGGTAAAAGGCTAAGCAGATTTTCTTTCCCTCACATGAAGGTCAGAAGTGGCACAAGGATGCTCTAAAAGTCTCTCAGAAGAACTTTGGTGTTGACTTTGAAACATGGAAGACACTAGCAAAGGACCATCAAGCCTGGTGTGCCTGCATTCAAGAAGGCTCTGTGCTCCATGAGCAAAGCAGAATTATAATAACTCAAAAGAAATCGAAAATACACAATTTCATTTATTTATCAGGAAGAGATCAATAACACTTTCTTTTCTTTTTTTTAGAATAGTTTTCCATGGTTCCATGATTCATGTTCTTTCCCTCCCCCTCAAGCCACCCCCCTTCCCCATAGCTGCTATGCAATTCCACTGGGTTTTACATGTATCATTGATCAAGACCCATTTCCATATTATTGATAGTTGCAGTGGGGTGGTCATTTCAAGTCTACATCCCCAATCATGTCCGCATCAACCCATGTGATCAAGCAGTTGTTTTTCTACTCCCACAGTTCTTCCTCTGGATGTGGATAGCATTCTTTCTCATAAGTCCCACAGAATTGTTCTGGATCATTGCATTGCTGCTAGTAGAGAAGGCCATAAAATACACAAATTTAGAGATGTCTCCATCTGAAAGGTGCATATGGGCTATTTGTGCCCAACCTAGAGCTTTCCAAGCTCATATCAGTGCAATCATTCATAGTAAAGCATACTGTACATTGATCCTGATAGAGTGTTGCCATCTTGGTCTTTGAAGTATGAAAGCAACAACCAACAAACCATCCAGACTTTTAGAGATTGGAAGGAATCTCAGAAGTAACAGTACCATATTCAAGTGTCCAGTTCATACTTCTATCCAGAATAAATGAATCTACTTTGGGAGAAAAAGTGAAGGATGATACATTTTCAAGAGATTTTGTTTTAGCATCAGCAACTTTGTCATTTAGAAAGAGCAAAATGGGAACAAAGGTTGAAAAAGGTTTAATTTACTGTCTTTGCTCAGAGCAGGATTGTAACAAATGGTTTTTTTTTTATGTTCAGGGCAATAAGTACAAAAAGGGTGGAATGGAAAGGGGAACTCATTATAGGGAGAAATCTTACCTTGGGATAAGATGGGGCTTTTTCTGGAGAAACTGATCCTAGTGAGGCCATCTGGAAGGAGCCTGGAAGGGACAGGTTTAGGTTGGGCCAACAAGAAGCTCACCTGGGTTGTGGCCATAATGTAAAAGATCCTAAATTTCCTGTTGACCTTGGAGGTAGGAAGACATGGATTCAAGTCCTGCCTCTGACACATATTAGTTGTGTGGCCATGGACAAGTTATTTAACCTTTCATTGCCCCAGGTATCTCTCACTCTTTATAAATTACAGACTCTGGCTGATCTGTATTGGTAGAGACAATAATTACTCAATAATCCTTTTTCTGAGAAGAAAAAAGGATATTTTGTTTTTTCATCACATTCTATTATGCTTAACCTTATTTCTCACCAACTCAATAATAACAAAAGATAATTTATGTGAAGTCAATCACTGCAGTACCCTCCTCTGATTTGCAGGACCACATTTTCACATCCATTAATTCCAACCTTTTTATTGAGAGGAGGGTATGTTTCCTTATTAGTTCTCCAGGTCTGAGTTTGGGCATTGCATTAACTAATTGTTTTTGTTAATCTCAGTTGTTTCTCTACTGCTGGGGGTCTGCAACTACTGCTCTAGCTACTCTCTATATTTCAGCACTCTGAAACAAAAACCCTTTTCATTCTGCCTGGTCCTCACTCAGAGAACCCTTTGTTTGCCTGGCCAAACTCTTTTCTTTGCATTTCCTTTGTCCTCCTTCACGGCAGTTAAGTCAGACTGTGGGCCAGAATAATTAGGTGATCATTGGGTGATCTCCAGCCAATCTAAATATTTGCATGTGTGCTTTATGAAAGATTTGGCATGTGAACTCTCTAGAATGGGGAAACCAACACACTTTCAAAAAATTTTCAGCTCTATGTGATTTGTCAATCAGAACTAGCTGCTGTCACAAATGAAGACATCAAAAATGAAATAATGCATGAGAGGTCATTTGGGAAGACAGCTGTGGAATTCCTGCTACTTTTAATCGTGAGTCAGAAAATCATTTTCTTCACCTCTGAGGTTCTTCTAAGTGCAAGGTAATTGATGTAAGTGTGGAGAACGAGACCAGAGGACCGACAGCTACATGGAAGTGGCTTCTGTTTGCTTTGACCTCCTTGCAAAATGAATCATTTAGTAAGACTTCCCATCTTCCTCCAACAGGACCCTATTCCAATTCTTCTTCTCAGTGTGGAGGTGACCCCAAGGGTTGCAAAGGTTGCAATGGCAGTGGTTTGCTCTCATATGTTCCCCAAGGATTATGGGGGGGATAGAAATGGCCTTAGAGGGGACTTTGGTCTTAGGGTTGGGGAACTTTAATGGGGAACTGCCCTGGAAATGTGCTCCTTCCTTATATGCCCATATACCAAATGAGGAGAGTACCAAATTCTGCCACAGAACATAAAACACAAGACAAAAGAGAACTCGGGGACACACTGGTTTCTTGCCTGAGGATACCAGTCAGTCCAATTCAGAAGATATCAAAGGCATACTGATACCAGGGGCACTTCCTAAGGACATAGATAACTACCTCTTCTTAGCCCTAGAGGTATACTTAAGTCTGTCTCCCTGTGAACAACTTAAACCAGATAAAGGCACCAATATTTTAGCCACCTTCAATTTCTTTTTTTTTTAAACCCTTAACTTCTGTGTATTGGTTCCAAAGCAGAAGAGTGGTAAGGGTAGGCAATGGGGGTCAAGTGACTTGCCCAGGGTCACACAGCTGGGAAGTACCTGAGGTCATATTTGAACTTAGGACCTTCCATCTCTAGGCCTGACTCTCAATCCACTGAGCTACCCAGCTGTGTGCCACCTTCAATTTCTATTGAAAATTGTTAAGAGCAGATGATTTAAACCCCCAAGTGATGCTGCTTCTGCCTGTTAATAGGACATGCTAAAGGAATATTAGACTTGATTACTAGCTTCCTGCTTTTTCTTCCTGTGAAAGTGTCTTCTGAGAATGATAGATCTAGATCTAGAGCTAGAAGAAACCTCAGGAGCCATCTTTGTGCAAGGGGCATGACTAGGGTAGTTTCTTTTCTTTTTTCTTTTAAAAATCCTTACTTTCTGGCATAGAATCAATATTAAGTACTGGTTTCAAGGCAGAAGAGTAGTAAGGATTAGGCATTTTTGGTCAAGTGACTTGCCCAGGGTCACACAGGTAGGAAGCGTCTGAAGTCACATTTGAACCCCTCTATCTCCAGGTCTGCACTGAGCCACCTAGCTATCCCTAGGATAGTTTTTTTTTTATTTTTTATTTTAAACCCTTAATTTCTGTGTATTGACTTATAGGTGGAAGAGTGGTAAGGGTAGGCAATGGGGGTCAAGTGACTTGCCCAGGGTCACACAGCTGGGAAGTGTCTGAGGCCAGATTTGAACCTAGGACCTCCCGTCTCTAGGCCTGACTCTCAATCCACTGAGCTACCCAGCTGCCCCGCCTAGGATAGTTTTTAATAAATTAGTAAATTAGCTTGGCAGCTAGGTGGACCATTGGATGGAATTCTGAACTCAGAATCAGAAAGACAAGATCGAATCCCTTTCTTAGATACTTAACAAGTGAATAACCATGAACAAGTTACCCTCTCTCAGACTCAGTTTCCTTACTCTGGTGTTTAAAAATGTTCTACAGTCTATCTCCAATTTACCTTTCCAGATCTATTTCACACTTACTTCTCCTCTTTAAGCAGTCTATATTTTAGTTGCACTCTAATGTCAGCTGTTCCATGATCTAGCTATCCCATCTTTTCTCCTTGCTTTTGCTCATATCCTACCTCCCCTATTCCTGTCACATACCGCCTCTTTATCTCTTACCATCTTAATCTTTGTTTAAGGCTTTGATGCCTACCCTGGGAACCCTCCATAATTGACCTTGTGGTTAATATATTATCTTCTCCTCAAATTACCTTGTATTATTTATCCATCCATGTGCATGCCATATCCCCCTCCCCTTCATAAAAGCATGGGCTATTTTTATTTTTATTTATTTATTTTATCTCTGGTGCTTAGCATAATTCTTTGAACATAGATAATAAATGTTTAGCGAATTAAATTGCTCTCAGTGTTCTTCTTGATGTCTCCATGGAGATTCTCCTAGTGTTATCAGTATTGTAAAGGGAAACAAGCTGGGCAGTTACTCATCAATTCAATTTTGTTTAACTCGATGAAAACACAGGGCATGGACTATTATTTGAAGGAAACTGAGGGCTCTCCACTTCTTCTTGGAATGCTAGCATACTCACTCTTCCTCTACTAATTGGGTTTCAGATCTGGAGCTAACTCCTGATTATTGTCTGACTAGAAACCAGCAGCTGTTTGCTTTCTCTCTCTTGAGTACTTCATCTCTGCTTTCCCCTCTGCATCTTTGATGTGTAGCAAGGGAGGGAAGAGAATTTATCTTTCCGCTGGTTCTGTTGCAGTTAATGGGTCTTTGCAACTTTCAGCAGAAGCACATGGTCATGGTAGACACGTATTTGCACATGGCCTTAGAGGAGAGATTCTGAGAGTCAGCTTTCTCAGCTTAAAGTGGGATTGTTGTGAAAGGTTTCCTGCAGAATGGCACATGGTTGAAGCAAATATGTTTGCAGTCAGCCCTTGAAGAGAACTTCAGCTTTGAAAATTGCCGTGTGAGTACTCTAAGTTTGAGGGTTCCAAAGTTTAAGAGTTTATCTACTGGGCTTTCTAGAGAAAGAAGATTTTTTAATATGTTTAGCTCCTATGGAAAGGAGAGGATACTCCAAATAGTTCCCGAGCAGCATTCTAATTGGAAATCAAATCCAGAAAGTTACTTGTCTGGTTGAAAGGGATTGTTTGTTCAGCAGTCCCAAAGTATGCTTACCGTCCATTGGGAATCTAAATATTAAAATGATACTATTGGTCCAGGAAGAAACGTGTGTGATCCCTTGGGATAGAGGGATTTAAGAGTACTTTAACTGCAACCTTCAATGACAATAGAAAGTTGTCTCTTGCTTTAGACTTACTAGCTCCATGACCCTGGGTAAGTTACTTCATATCTCTGAGTCTCAGTTTCCTTTTCTGTAAAATGGGGTTAATTATAGTACCTACCTTACAAGATTTTGTGAGGAACAAATTAGATAATAGATGTAAGGGGCTTTGCAAACATTATTGCACTATATAAATGTGAGATAATTCTGATCACAGCATCAAAGATTGATAAAAGGAGAAAACTAGGACCCAGGGAAGCGACTTCCCTCAGGTCACATAGGAAATGGCAGAGTTGAGATTCAAATCCAGATCCTTTTCCTTCCAATGCAATTCTCTAGCCACTATACCATGCTTCCCCCCATATTATTACTTTTTATTCTCTGTCCTATATCCAGGCCCCATAATTCCTTTGCTATCATTTTTTGGAGAGTTTTTCTTCTTTATTTTATTTGCTTGACCACAAATGATTGATAATTAATCTGTATCAATGAATTATAGAAAATTAAACTCACAACCCTAGCTTTCTACATATATGTGTAAATGTAGTAATAGATTGTTTTGGCCTCCAAATAAGATGTGCACATGCATAAAAGAAGATAAATAAAGGAGGCAAAAATAAAATTGGGAGCAAAACGAATATTAGAAACAAAAAGATCTATAAGCGAATATCTGCTGATCTCACTCTGAACCCACTATCCTCTGACAATAACCACCTTGAAGAGGAATTCTATATTCTCTCCAAACCTTGCCAACATGCTCCCATACCTCAGTTTTACTCATCTACTTTTTTATCTTTGTCATTGAAATGAGGAACTGAAAGGTAACTTGCATGAGATTGTTTCTGGTGATTGCAAGAAAATAGATGACAGCTGAAGGTTTGTCTTCCTTCATTTAATATTATGGTCCTATGGGAAAGGAAAATGAAAAGTAATGATCAACAGTGCTGCTTGACCAATTTACTAGATGAATTATTCTGGCCTTTGAAATAGAACAACTGCATGCTTTTCATTTTGCTGATCTGTGTAAAATATATTTTTTTAACCAATAACATGAAATATTCATCTTGTGCATTTGGTATAATGTCAACAATTTTCCGGTAGTCTTATTTTCCAATTGCATAGAGTTTTCATTTAATATTTAAGCCCCTGATACAAAGTGTATAAGAAATAACTTTAGTTGGTCTATTTATAAGATACTGTATAGGATTTCACAACAACATGGGAAGAATGAATGGAAAATAATATCACCACTTGGCATATATCTTTTTAACTTAAAGGACTTTATGCATAGTTTTTTTTCTTTCTATTTCTGCCTCATGGAAAAGAACAAAAAGAGGAACTCTTAAGGACTGGGGAGCTGAAATCTCTGGGGAATTGTTTCAGCGGCAATTTGTAAAAGAGGAGGCAAGGAAGAAGATTCCTTCCGCTGAATGCAAAAGCAGCCAATCTCTTTCTTTTGCCCCCTTATTTCCTGTCTTTTTTTCTTCCTCTCCTCTCCTCTCCTCTCCTCTCCTCTCCTCTCCTCTCCTCTCCTCTCCTCTCCTCTCCTCTCCTCTCCTCTCCTCTCCTCTCCTCTC
>NC_058130.1:100103695-100220831 GCF_016433145.1 Gracilinanus agilis
CTTCCTTCCTTCCTTCCTTCCTTCCTTCCTTCCTTCCTTCCTTCCTTCCTTCCTTCCTTCCTTCCTTCCTTCCTTCCTTCCTTCCTTCCTTCTTTCCTTCTTTCCTTCTTTCCTTACCATCAATTTAATTTTTAATAATCATTTTCTGACATTTTGCAATTCATGTACTCTCCCTCACTCCCATCCCTCCCTCCTCTTCAAGAAGGCAGGTAATGTGATATAGGTTGTACATATGTTATCTTACAATACATATTTCCATGTTTATCATGTTGCAAAACCCTCTTTGATTTTCAAAATGGTGAATGCCTGCATTTTTTTTTTTTGCCTTGCTGAACCTCATTAAGAGTTAGAAATGACCTTTCAACAGGGTCATAAACATCTCTTCTGGGGCAGGGGCTGTGTCAGTGAAGACTATGATTTGATCTGGCAGCTTGGCTTTCTTTTTCAAGTGTATTAGAAGAAGGTCCTAGCAACACTCATTGACCCAGATTGCTGGAAGATACGATACACAAACAGCCCATCATGGTCGCCAGATGATTCTGCTCTTAAACAGACTTGCTATTTAATAGTATTGCTACTCCATCAAAGGAGCTGGATAAGAGGCAAAGGTGTCATGGCTTCATTTTAATTGGGACTTCTCTCTAATGTATTTCCCAAACTTCTCTTCTAAATCCTTAGTGCTCACTGTGTACCACCCACTCACCTTTCTTAACCTCCTGGATTTACACATCATGTAAACTTGCCATTTGTTGTTACTTTCAAATGAAGGAAGTCTCAGGTAGGAACTACTTGGGATGGAAAATGACTACATACTAAGCAAGGTTGAGAAATGTCAGCAATGTTCCAGGAGCCATGAAAATTGTATTTGGAGGAAATAGCCCTACTCATTAAAGTAAATGGGTAAGAACCAGCAGCTCTTCTGAAGCACACTGCTAAATTGGACTCCTTATAAATGCTTGAATTAAGGAAAGCTTTTTTTTTTTTCTGGAGGAAATGGAGTGAATTCAAAGCTGGATTTTTCAGATCAGTACAACCTCATAGTTTCTGTATTTAGGTGCAGAGGGAGGAGTGCAGGGGTTTTCCCAAGAGATTGTCTTCTGACAGATGCACATCATTATTAAGGTTTGCAACACCATTTTCTGTAATTATCTCCTATATATGTGTCAATGATCCCATTACAGTTTTTTTCAGAGAAACAAAACAGCTGATCTCTTTTATGAAAAACATGCCACGTTGGTAAAATAGTGCCTTTTCCCTAGTCTTTCCTCCCATACCTTGGTTACTTCAGTATTACCGTGGAAAAAATATAGGAACTACTGGTTTGATAAATTTAACTTCTGTTGGGAAACTGCTCCCTTGGGTGCTCAATGGAATTGACATACTTGAGTTGTGGGAACAATGACATCACTAATGATTGTGAATTGCTACATCAAATTCAAGACAAAAATGATGTGGGATGAACTAGTGGTCCCACTATTTGAGTAAAGATGGAAGTTATTCTATGATTATGAAATCCAATATTCAGTAGATATGTGCTCTAATTATGAGAAGTGATAACAGATTCAAATGTTACCCCTGGGACACACAAGGGCTCCTCAGAAAAGCAACCTCAAGTTTGTAATAATAAAGAGAGCCAGTAACCAATGTTTGATAGATTGGGGGAGAGAGAGAGAGAGAGAGAGAGAGAGAGAGAGAGAGAGAGAGAGAGAGAGAGAGAGTCTATGGAAGGCAACTATGGATCACTACTATGGACCCATTAAAAACTATAGTTCATGAACCCTCACTGATGTGTTTAACTTATCATCCTGAAGACTTGTTAATTCAAAACAAAATATGCTTAACTTTAGAAAATAAAGTGACAACAAAAAAGATTCCCCAGATACACAGCTGTGGCATTCTCTCACAAGTTACCATGTAACTCTTTCCCACCCAAACCCTGCAACTGCCCCTGTCTCTACAGACACAGAAAACATTGGCTATTTATACTTTGTGTTCATCGTTATTAGACTGTGAACTTCTTGAGGGTGGAGACCATTTTTATCTTTCTTGGTATCCTCAAAACTTTGTAGAGGGTTGGCACATAATGAGCACTTAATAAATATTTTTGATTGCCTGATGAACATTTCTGAATTACTAAGCATTAGTTTATCCCTTGTAGTCCCTTTTGAAAATGCAAATACTTCTAAAAGAAATCACCACAATTTCAGTGTGAAAAAGTTGACTTCTCTGTGAAAGGAGGGATTTGGGTAACTGGAGAATAAAGCACCAAGGAAGGAGGAAGAAGGATGAAATGAAGGCCCATCATTATTATTTTGCTTGTTACTATATCTCTCCTTTGTTTAAAATACTATTCAGATATAACAGACTTTTCAACTAGGTCTGTGGCATTTTGTATGCTCTTCTGCTTGCTGAGGGAGACATGATTTCTAACTGGTGGAAGGAATGCTGAGCATGAGGTGATGCTTAGTATGTGGGTAAGAGATAGAGTTGATGTCAGAGGTTTTTGGGGAGAGATACAAATGTGGTTCCATGGACTCTGAGAAAAAAAACTTTGGAAACTCTAGGCATTTAGGAGAAGGCAACTCCTCAATAAGTCCCTGATTTCCAGCTTGCATCTTGAGAGACTTTGTAGACTTTTTCCTTGAGTGAGTCTGGGATCTCTCTCTGGATTTAAGATGAGTGCATCTTGCTCTGAGCAAAGGACTAATTCATTCTTGTGTATGTGAAACTCCACTTTCTCTTTGTTATTTTGTTGAATAAATGGATTTACTTTCTATTTACTATTTGTGATGGCATTTTGTGTAAACAGTGTTTAGTGAGAAGAGGCTAAAGTGGCAAATATAAGCTGAGGGTTATTCTCCCCATTAAGAATGACACAGAACTGACTTTGTTTTGAGCCCTTAATAATCATGCCCCAGACCAGAAATAATTGGGGTGGTGGTGGTGCAGGCTGGGGAGGAGAAAGATAGAAATCCCTGATATCCCTTTTAGAGATAAGCCAGGGAAGGATCAAACACCCAGTCATGGTCCTTCTATTGCTCCCCTGAAGGTAGAAATTCCAGCCTCTCATGGAAAGGAGTTGATAGAAATTTATCCATGTCACCTATGAACCATGTGTCAACATATTTTTATAATTCATTTGGATATACATATTTTACACCTGCACACACATCTTACACAAGTTTCCCTCATCCTCATAACAGTTTCCTTTGACCTTTGAAACTATTGGCCTATAGATCTTTTTCTCATTTATTATTAAATTTCCAGAAGGGATGTGTAGAGTGTTCATGGAGGACTAGCACATCTGGTGTGAGGACTTGCCAAAAGAAACCTTTTCATCCACCTTTGGTGTCCATCTTTCACTCAGGTCTCACCTTTGTAATATCATTGGTCCTCTTCAAAAAAGGAAGGACAAACAACAGATCTTTCCTATTAGATGGTAAGCAGTTGAAGGCTAGGATTGTTTGGTTTTTGTCTTTCTACCCCCAGGGAGTAGCACTGGTACTTATGCATACAGTAAGTACTTTAAAATGCCTTAAAAAGTTTATTTTATTTTTTTGTAGTAAATTTATATGATTAAAAATTTGAAGTTATATATTTATTTTCTAGATCACATGTGGATATTATTTTTAGTAATCATTTTCTGATCCATGTTCTTCCTCTTTCTCCATACCTCCATTTGAGATGTCAGGTAATATATAATTGCACATGCTATCATGCAGTACATATTTCTGTATTCCTCATATTGTGAAAGAAGACACTCATGAAGGAAATAAAGTGAAAAAAGTGAAATTCTTCAATCTGCATTCACACTCCACCACTTCTGCTATGGTATTGGATAGCCTTTTTCATTGTGAGTTTCTGAGTTTCTTAGAGTTGTCCTGAATCTTTGCATGGTTGATAATAGTTAAGTCATTCACAGCTGATCATCATACATTATTGCTGTTATCGTGTAAATATTTTCTTGGTTTTGCTCACATCATTCTGCATCACTTAATATAAGTCTTTCCAGGTTTTTTTTGTGTTCATCTTGTTTGTCATTTCTTATGGCACAATAATATTCCATCACACTCATCTCTCTCTTTCTCTTTCTATCTATCCTATTCCATTAAAATCATATACCATCCACCAAAAAAATCATTGAAAAGCTTGTTCAGCTTTTTCTGAATGATGGGCTCCTTCATTTCCAATTCTTTGCTACCCCAAAAAGAGCTGTTGTGAATATCTTTGTACAAGTAGGACCTTTCCCCCTATCTTGATCTCTTTAGGATATAGAACTAGTAGTGGGATTGGTGGGCCAAAGTTTTATGGCCCCTTTGGTTATGATTCCAAATTGCTCTCTAGAATGGTTGTATCAGTTCACAGCTCTACCTACAATGTATTAATTTTCCAATTTTCTCACAACCCCCCCGATATGTATCATTTTCCTTTTTTGTCATATTAGCCAGTCTAATAGGTGTGAGGTGGTAGCTCAGGGTTGTTTTAATTTGCATTTCTCTAATTAAGACTGATTTGGAGTATTTTTTTATATGACTAAAGATAGTTTTAATTTCTTCATCTGAGACCTGTTCATACCTTTTGACCATTTATCAATTGGGGAATGACTTGAATTCTTATAAATTTGACTCAGTGAAGATTCAAAATTTAGAAAAGACACAATCTGTTTTGTCATGAGGTTAATGTTCCAGAATTATTAATTCAACAGAAAGCACTTAGGCAGAACAAGAACACTAAGTACTAAGGAGGGAGAATGTGGAAACAAGGAGAAAGGGCACAGAAAAGAGGTAAGGAGGTCCACTAAAGACATATTTTCCCCATTTCATATTTCATTCCTCTCCCTCAAATGGCACACAATCAATGAAGAACAGAAGGGATGGCCCTTTCTGGAAAATACCAGCTTGGCAAATAATTTTATGTTACAGACAATTTCAGGTCCTCTGGTGAGCTGATCAATTATCATTGTCAGATGAAATTTCTCTTGTTCCTCTTGGCCGGGAGGATTTGCTCATCACTCAATTGTGACTGAAATCAATGGTATCCATAATCAACATTTCTCCTTTCTAACTTGTAGTTGCATCAAGCTGAGAGAAGTCATTTTTATTTCTTTATTTGATGTCAATCTGTGGAAGTGCTTTTGTTCTAAGTCATTTTTAGTGCCTGTTATTTGTTCTAGAATGTAAAGAGAAAGATTTTTTTTAATGGGAGGGAAGAACTTAAAAAAAACCATTAAAAAATAGCAAACTGGATGTGACAGAGTAGGTTTCCACATAAGTCTTTATATCAGTGAAATCCTTTTAGTCATTTTAGGCGGGACAACTGAGCAGCTGGGTTCCCAGGGTCTCCCCATCCCTACAGCTTGACTCTTCTTTTTTGTCATGGGTCACAGTCCTTGAAATTGTTTCCTCCTTGAGTCACTGACTCTGTGTTTGTTTCTGACTAGCCAATGTGTTTCTTTGCTCTCTCAGCTCTCTCAAGACAAAACACACTTGAGCAGCTTACTTGAGCAGCTAGGGGTTGGATTAGTAAAACACCAGGCTCAAGTCAGGAAGAATTGAGTTCAAATCTGGCCTCAGACATTTACTAGCTCTGTGACCCTCAGCAAGTCACTCAATCCCTGTTTGCTTCAGTTTCCTCATCTGTAAAATGGGGATAATAACAGCACCTACCTTCTGGGATTGTTGTGAGGATCCAAATGAGTTAATAAATAACTGTAAAGCACTTTGCACAGTGGCTGGCACATAGTAGCACAGTATATAAATGCTATTATTCCTGGATGAATAATTTCACTGCTAGATGCCATAAATAAGAGCAGAGGAGAAAGTCTCCTCCCTCCTTCCATTCTCCTCAATTCCCTCCCACGCCTCCCCACCCCCCAAGCTAAAAGGCGATGAGTGATTCCCTTACAAGGTCTGGGTTTTTTCCCCATCAGTGCCTTGCCTAGACTGCTTTCAGAGCTGGTGAGGTCAGCCTTTGAAGGGCCATTGCCAATCATCTTCCAGGACAAATAACCCTCTTAATTCAATGAAAAGGAAAAATCTTTACTTTTCTAAAGGGACGATGGAGTATTTACACATCCTTGCATTTATTATCTGTCCCTTGCTTCCACAGCAAACCAGAGGGCAGGGGAAGAACTTAATCTTCCTTCTCCTTATGTGAGGCAATTATTTAGGGGACTTGGATCCCACACACTCTAGTGGCAGGACACAGGCGTTACAGAGTCATGCTACATGTCTGATGGCCTGACGCCTGGGTCCCCTGTGCCCTAGTGTCAATATGTTAGAGTCAGCACAACATCACTATGGAAGGAGGAGCTACAGCTGTGTTGGCGAACCTATGGCACACATACTGGAGTGTGCCGGAGGTGGGGTGCTTCCTTCCTCCTCTCATGCGTGCCTGAGGACATTTCTCCCATCACTCGCCCCTCTGCCCAGCAGCCCAGTGGGAGCGCTTCCTCACTGGCTGGGGTAAGGGGGTGGCTCACAGGCAGTGTAAGGATTACAGTTTAGGCACTTGGTCTTTAAGGTCTCTAAAAAGTTTGCCATCACTGAGTTAGAGGCTTTGAAAAGCCAGCCTGGAAGCTGAGTAGGTCTTTTTTTTTTGCTTCTGTACCTATCTCTGGGCTGGTGTTTTCCTCTGAGCTCTTACCTTATCTCTCTATCTCTGGCAAGCTGCAAGCTGGCTGCAAAGGAGGATTGGCTCCTTACCTAAAAATCACAAAGGCTCTAAACCCCTTTTATCTATTTTTTTCCTCTCTCTTTACTTATAAATGCTTATAAATCTAGTAATAAGCCTCCAGACTAATGCTTATTTATAACACCCTCTTATAGATTACTCTTCATTCTGCTCAGCTGGGTTTGGGTAGGCTGGGCTCTGAAACTTTTACCACAATTGATATTATGATAGAAAGCATTAATTCTGGCCCTTTTCAGATGACTAATTAGAAATACCTGAATAATTTAAAGAGCTGACAGTTACTCAAGGCATTGGAGCTTTGGAAAGGGCTCCATGGAGACCTATAGTGACTGTGCACCCTAGTGCAGACCTGGTACTGAAGGCTATGTACATTCTGAAGGGAACTGTGCAAATAAAAGATATTTATTAAGCATCTACTATGTGCTGGATACTGGGCTGAACACTCATGATGCAAAGAAAAAACAAAAATCTTCTCTGCCCTCAAGAAGCTCATTTATTTATTTATTTACCTGATCCATCCACTCATCCACTCATTTACTCATCAATCAATCAATTAATTAATTAGTTTGTTTATTTATTCATTTATCTATCTATCTATCTATCTATCTATTCATTCATTTATTTACCTATTTACTTTAAACCCTTACCTTCCTTCTTAGAATCTATACTATATATTGTTCTAAGTCAGAAGAGCAGTAAGGACTAGGCATTGGGGGTTAAGTGACTCGCCCAGGGTCACACAGCTAGAAAGTGTCTGAGGCCAGATTTGAACCTAGGACCTCTTATCTCTGGGCCTGACTCTCAATCTACTGAGCCACCCAGCTGTCCCCAAGCTTATGTTTTAATGGAGGAGACAATAGGTACACAGATCAATAGGTACATTATACTGTAAACACAGGGTAGAGGAAAGGCAGTCTTAGAGAGGAAAGCACCAGGAGCTAGAAAAGTAGGGAGGGGAGAATGGAACTGGGAAAAGCCTTTTTTAAAACCACCTCTGATTTCATGACTTAATAGACCTTTTGAAAAGCCCAACAACCTTCCCAGCTGTCAGGGCTTGAATATAAACAGGCCTACCACACAGTGTGAACTAAGGAGAAATAATTTCTGAGAGCAAATGAGAGCAAATGGAATGGGCCCCAGGGAAGTCTGTTGCTAGGAGTTGCCTTTATGTTTCAGATTGGGAAATATTCCAGTCTAGCCAGTATCTGATTATAACTTTATGTTTTGACTAACAGTTTTATTTTGCTCCCTTATTCTCACAGACCTGCACAATGGCATCGAACTTGCCCGACAGTACACATAGTGTTTGTCCGAAGGGTGCGAATGTCAGAATAATTTATTTTCCACTTTTCATGATTTTTCTTCTGTGGCTCCTTTGGCTAGGAAATGCCAGTTTCTGAAGAATTAAGGTGGAGGGTCACATAAAGGGCAAAGGAAAGGTCCATCATGGGTTTGTATAGCAGGTCACAGATCATGAACATGGATTTTGGAGGAGAACTGATTTAAAGGATGTTGAGAGATCATAGGATCATAGATAAGTGGAAGAACCATTCAATATCATCTAGTTCTCTTGAAATGAGGAAACAAACCTAGAGAGATTAATGACTGACTCAAAGTCATGTAGTAGTAAAACCAACATTTGAATCAAAATTCTTTGATTCTGAATCCAGCAGCCTTTGTAGGGCAAAAAAAGATGGAATGATCACATAAGTAGAGCAAGGAAAAGCAAATGGATGGTCCATATGATTTTCTTTTCTTTTAATTAATTAATTATTTTCATTTTTTAAGTTCATATGATTAAAAAATCTATCAATCATCTATCTATCTATCTATCTATCTATCTATCTATCTCTCTATCTCTCTATCTCTCTATCTCTCTATCTCTCTATCTCTCTATCTATCTAAGGGGCGACTAGATGGATCACTGCATTGAGAGCCAGGTCTAGAGACAGGAGGCCTTGAGTTCAAATCTGGTCTTAGATACTTCCTAGCTGTGTGATCCTGGGCAAGTCACTCAACCCCCATTGCCAGCCCTTTACTGCTCTTCTACCTTGGAACCAATACTTAGTATTAATTCTAAGATGGAAGGTAAGGGTTACCTATACTTATATCTATCCATGAAATGCTAAGAGATCTAGAGTAGGTATAATAGAAAGCATGATGGGTGAATCACATGTGGGAGGTCATTGACAAGAAGTTTGAGGGACAGGCAGGCACAAAGAGCTTGGAATTTGTGGAACTAGAGGGAGATTATAAATCCATTAAAATGCTGACCTGTAATCAAGGGTGTACTGGAGCCAGCTCAGACTAATTCCAGAGAGCAGATTGTTAAATTTTCAATGTGAGCATTTACACTTCAAATATTGACAAAAGCTACAAATGAGGGATTAATTTATTACTTTATAGTTTGTCTAGATTTAAGAAAGTGATGGAGAAAACGGTAATCATGCAAATTAAAATTTAAAGTATATCAGAGGTCATTTTAACTTTGGAAATCTGGTTGTTAAACACTGATCAGTATAACAATGCCTTGAAGTTTCTAAAAACAAATGTACTTCATTCTGCTATAACTCACCATATGAGTTCTTTATTTTTATTTTTATTTTTTTTATTTTTATTTTGAATATTTTCCCTTAGTTACATATTTCATGTTCTTTCCCTCTCCCTCAAGCTCCCCTCACCCCCCCCTTAGCTGACACACAATTCCACTGGGTTTTACAACATATGAGTTCTTTAAAAAAAAAGCCCACTGCAAGGGCAGCAGGGTGACTCAGTGTATTGAGAGCCAGACTTAGAGATGGGAAGTCCAGAGTTCCAATCTTGCCTCACCTACTTCTTTGCTATGTGACCCTGGGCAAAGTCACTTAACTCCCATTGCCTAGTGACTAGTCCTTACCGTTTTTCTGCTTTGGAATCAATATATAATATTGCTTTTAAGATGGGAAAAAAGGGTTAAAAAAAAACCTCCACTGAAGTATGTAAAATTGGGCAATGAAAACCATAAGGCTGATGGGAAAAACAGGGTTAAGGATACAACACTTCTTTTCTTGCTGTGCAGTTCAGACTCTGTGGCCCCATTTGAAATTTTCTTGGAAAAGATACTAGAATGGCTTGCCATTTCCTTCTCCTGCTCATTTGACAGATGAGGAAACTGAGATAAACAGGGTTAAGAGATTTATCTAGGGTCATAGGGCTAGTAAGTGTCTGAGGTCAAATTTGAACTCAGATCTTCCTGACTGACTCTGGACTCTATTACATGCCCTAGCTGCCCGAGAATACTTCTAGCTGTAGAGAATTCTTAGAGAATTCTTTGATTTTTATGGTGTTGGTTCTGACACAGTACAATGTGAATTCCTTTATGCCTATTACTTGGGAGTTACCATATGTTCTTTAGTTTCTTTCAAAATGCTTTATTATTTCAAGTTTCTTCTTAATACTGACAGCTTTCCTTTTATATACACTATTTGATGCTTTTGCCTTAGGACTCTTAGACATGTTTGGGATGTTGAGTCAATTAAAAAAAAAACTCAGCCTATTTCTTTTTCTCTTAGAATCATTTCCAAAGCAGGAGGGTGAGGAAGAGGCAATTGGGGTTAAGTGAATCACCCAGGGTCACACAGCTAAGATGTGTTTGAGGTCAGATTTCTGTCTGACTTCCAATACACTGAGCCACTTAGCCACCCCCTAAGACAGTATTTGTAAAAAGGGTTTACATAGTGCCAGATGCTTTCTAGGTGCCTTATAAAAATTTATTTCCTTCCCTTCTCTTTCCCACTAGATATGGAACAATAAAAACTGCTCCTTTTCAGTAGCTTTGCTAGTTACTCATCGGGAAACATCATACCTAGCAGGTAGCAAGTCTACTGAGTCAGGACCAAGCCAGGAGCAACTTGTCACTTAGGAGAGAGCTAGTATCGGCAGACTTTAGTTGAGACGCAATGACCTAGCTGACTGCTCTGCCCTGTTGAGATGTTCTGCCCAGGGAGAACAGCACAAGGACATTATTAGAATAGAAAGGACGTTAGGACCCTGAGGTGCTAGAACTTTCTGGGTTATCCACATTTCCTACATTTATATCTCTCTAGGGCTTGGAGTCAGGAAGATTCATCTTTCTGAGTTCAAGTCTTGCCTCAGACACTTCCTAGCTTTGTGACCCTGGGTGCCTCAGTTTCCTTATCTGTAAAATGAGTTTGAGAAGGAAATAGAAAACTACTCCAGTATCTCTGCCAAGAAAACTCCAAATGGAGTCTTGGAGAGTCAGACACTACTGAAAATGACTGACCAAAACAAACCAAGCTTGCCTAGGAGTCAAGTATATATATATATATATATATATGTATATGAGTTCAATTCCTCAGGCTGTTTGATATGGACAAATCATTTAACTTCTCAGTGCCCCCCCCACAACTCTCTGAAACTACATTACAAACAATCTACTAATGACACAATGGAAATTCAGACCCCTAAATACCCAAACTATTCATAGCTCTTGTGCTCAATGTTTCCTTTACTGAATCAATTACTAGCCAAGCCCAGAAATTTCCATTTTCTAGTTGGCAGTTAGTGATTTTGTGGGATCCAATCTTTAAATCAAGTAGGGAGATTGGGTACATCTTTCTTTCTGTGTCTTCCTGGTGATTATAGTTAACATTTATTCTTTGGCGGGGGGGGGAGGGGAATCAATATCCATTGGTTAACTATATGAATGAGTAGAGGGAGTTTCCACACTAGAGGCTCCTTATAAATGGATGAAATCAGTTCGAGCCTGGAAGGTGGAAGACAAAAAAGGTTAGTCTATTGTCCTAAACCTTATGGACAACAAGGAATGTCTAGAAAGTGTGAGTATGTTATCACGGTGGTGTTATTTTGCTTTTAAGAGACAAGAAATAAAAGCGATATAACGGTAAGAGATTATATCTGAACTTCATAACTGTTCTTCTTTAGAATCTCAGGCTTGTCTTTGCCTCACTATAAAATTTTTCTTTCACTCTGGGTAAATTGGTTTCCAGTCTATTTTCTTTGAAATCCATTTCTTGGGTTACTGCAATGTCTACCTTCCTTGCACAATGCCCACGTCTCACAAATGGGAGGTGGTATTGATTTTTCCTAATGTCGTAGTCTTTTGAGGCTATTTCCAATGGCACTCTTAAACGTCTGGATCAGACTATTAGTCAGTCTCAGCGAGCAAAGTAGTCGCATTTTATAGACTTCTCAATCAGCTGCATAGCAATAGAGCCAGAAGTCAATTTTTGAAACGATGAGTAACTTTAAGAAGCTGAAAAATGCATTTTGGCAGATCCGTAATTTCCAGAGAGTAAAGAGAAGAAATGAAAATAGGTTTGTACTCAAAACTAAAAATGTCTTCAGGCAGTATTGGACTGTGTTATGGTAGTCTCCTTGTTCAAAGAGGAAGGGCTTTCTTCTCTGAAAAATGTGATAATTCTTTGATTATTCAAAACCATGTTCTATTTTGTGAAAGACACAGGTGTTAATCCCCATCAAGCAGCCAGTCTCTTGAAAAATGAATAACTTTGAGGTAGGAAATAAAGTTCAGTGAGAACTCTTACTTGAAAATTCCTTTAGAATAAGTGCATCATATAATATCACATGCACTTAAATACATTATTTAACAATGAAACAAAGTCAAAGTCTTTCAGTGAGGAAATTTCTGTTTAGTCCACAGTTATTTCTCTAGCTAGGTGGTGCAGTGGATAGAGCACTGTGCTTGGAATCAGGAAGACTCATCTTCATGAATTCAAATCTGGCCTCAGACACTAGCAGTGTGACCTGGGGCCAGTCAATTAACCCTGTTTGCCTCAGTTCCTCATCTATAAAATGATCTGAAGAAGGCAATAGTAAACCACTCCAGTATGTTTCCCAGGAAAATCCCAAAAGGGGCCATGAAGAGTTGCACATGACTGAACAACAATTTCTCCACAGAATTCCAGGCCTGTAGAATTGAAAGGAATTTCAGAGACTATTTGTTTGATTCTGTATCTGATCAACTGGCCTCTACAACATGCAAATAGTTATCCTGCTTGTGCTTGAATACTTCCAGTAAAGGAGTCGCTATTTCTCAAGACATTCCATAATTTTTTTTTTTTGGGTGGCGGTATGTTAATGGTGGAGACAGCTCTAATTACTTAGGAAATTTTTTTCTTTACATTAAACTTAAGTCTGTTTCTTTGCAACTCTCATAAATACATTGTTCCTAGACCTGAACTCTGAGGGCAATCAGAACATATCTACTTCCATTGCTCCTTGACTGCCATTTGGATATTTAAAGACAGCTTTCAAAATCCCCATGAGTTTTCCATTTTCTTTCAGGCTTAATTCCTCTGTCCTTAATCCTTAATTCCTTAAGTCAATCAGTCTCTCTCTCTCTCTCTCTCTCTCTCTCTCTCTCTCTCTCTCTCTCTCTCTCTCTCTCTCTCTCTCTCTCTCTCTTTCTCTCTCTCTCTCTCTCATAATCTCTAATTCTCTCACCAACCTAGCTATCTCTTTTGGACATATTCCAGATGATCACAATTTCATCCATGTAATAGTTAGGGCCAGACTGTGGTGATACTAGTGGCCACAGATGGCGTGATGGTTAAGAGTCTGCCTGGAAATAGTGGTTTGTGGTTTAGTTTAAAGTGGGTATTTTATCTAAGAGATCAGTCTGGGAAGCACAAGAAGGATAAGATGATGTGGCCAGAGAGAACATCATTGGACCACTAATTTAGTTAGAGTTCAAAGTACTAAGAACTTCACAAAGAGCAAATAGATTCTAGCAGCATTTACAAAGGTTGTGACAAGCTCATTTCCTTAGTTTCCTGTTGTCCAGGGTCTAGTTTTTAAAGGTGTCTCAGCTTTAGTAGCCTCGATTTGCATATGTAGAAATACACACATTGTCTGGTTTTTGTTTGTTTGTTTATTTAAGTGCACTGTGCCCAAGTTCTAATTTATTGATCCAAACTTGACAACATGGAATTGTTGTTGTGTCTGACATTTCTTCATTTCCTGGGCAACATCTCTGGGAAAGAACAATATTTTGTCTTATGTAAAACATTAGTTTCTTCTTTGAATCACACTGGACTTTAAACTAGACTTGAGAGTCTTGACTTCCTTTTGAAAGAATGTTGCCTGAGGGTGTTAGTAATGCTAGAGAAATGGATGCATCTTAACTCTAGAGAGAATGATTACATCTTGGTTTGCATGTTTAGAGGTGATCTTGTCCACATGAAGATGCAGGAATCCCTCTTACAACATGCCTGACAAATGGACATCTTAGTCATGAGAAAAAGTTTAAAATTATTTTAGTTGTTAAAAAAAGATGGCCAGTGTTCCCCATATTAATGTGGCAAACCTTGGAGATAGTTTAAAAATACCTACGGATAAGCTTAAAAAGAAGAGGTTCAATTCAATTTAACAAGTGAATATTTTGACCTCTTCACATAATTTTCCCAAACCCAATAACCTAATACTTTAGTAAATCCAAGATCTCCTCATTTTGGGTTCTTCCTCCAACACTGTGGATCACAACCTGTTCATACATTCTTTTTTTAAAAATTTAAATTATTATTTTAATTTTTCCAGATTACAATGTTTATACAACTTTTAATAATAATTTTCTGACTTTTTGCATTCTATGTTCTTTCTTTCCCTCCTACCCCTTCACCCTGTCCAAGAAGGCAGGTAATATGATATAGATTATACATATGTTATATGTTATCATATAATAATACTTTCATGTTCATCATGTGAAACAAGTCACAAATTATTTACCTTAGAGAAAAACTCATGAAGGAAATAAAATGAAGAATGGTATACTTGAACTGGCCTTCAGATTCTATCTGTTCCTTCTATCGCAGTGAATATCCTTTTTCATCATGAGTCCCTTGTTCACACATTACTATTCTGTAATTTAAGGAACCTAGCATTTAAAAAGTGCTTCATGGTTGGCAAAGTGATTTTATCTCATTTAATCCTCACAACAACTTTGGGACGTTGGTGCTTCTCTAATTTCCTTGTTTACAGAGGCAGATAGAGGTTACGTGACTTACCCAGAGTCACACAGCAAGTCAGTTTCTGAGGCTGGATTCGAACTTAGGTTTTCCTGACTTTAGATCCAGCACTCTTTCCAATGTAACAACTAAGAGCTTTATAATTCTCATCTGTGACCTCTTATTAATTCTCTGGAGCTTCTACTGGGGAATGAAGGAACTTTTCTAGGTCTTTAAACATGTCCTGGGAACCAGTGCAACAGCCAAGCTGCTCATCCCTTGTTCTTGCCGCTACATGACTGTTCAATTCGACAAGCATTTATTAAGTACCTACTATGTGTTATGTGTCGTGTTAAGCACTTGGCTGCAAAAAATAATTCTTGGGGGCAGCTGGGTAGCTCAGTGGATTGAGAGCCTGGCCTAGAGATGGGAAGTCCTGGGTTTAAATCTGGCATCAGACACTTCCCAGCTGTGTGACCCTGGGCAAGTCACTTAACCCCCATTGCCTACCCTTACCACTCTTCTGCCTTGGAGCCAATACACAGTATTGACTCCAAGACGGAAGGTAAGGGTTTAAAAAAAAATTCCTGCTCTCAAGGAGCTCACAATCTAATGAACATCAACTTATTTTCACCTTACGCCTTTCCTGGATTCTATCCATTTCATCTCTTTAGTTGCATGGATCATTCTTAGTAATTTGCTATAGTTGACTTGTCCCTCCTCTACATTTCTCCTTTGCTCTTTGGGTCACCTATAATTCTGGTTCCTAGGAGAGTGTTGCGTCATCCCCTGCTTGCCTCCTCAGAGCATCACTTGGTGGATGTTCTATTTTTTTTAAACCCTTACTTTTTGTCTTAGTAAAAATTCCAAGACAGAAGGTCAAGGGCCAGGCAAATGGAGTTAAGTTAACTTGCCCAGAATTACACAGCCAGGACCTGTCCAAGGCCAGGACCTCCCATCTCCAGCCCTGGCACTCTATCCACTGAGTCACCTAGCTGCCCCATCACTACTGAAATGCTAAAAGAGAGGGAATAGCACCTTGGAGTCAGTCAGTTAATGCCATCTTCGAGCAAGTCTGTGTGAGCCACAGAGAGAGGACTAATAAAACCTCTTCTTTGCAATTTGTAGAGTTAATGGACATGGAGTAAATAGAGTCATTAGAACTTGAGCTCTTATTGATTAGAAATTGTTTCACTACATACAAATACAAAGGTATTCTCAGCACATACCTCAGGGCCTGGCACGTTATAGGCACTTAAATAAACATGGATTTTCTGATTGAGTGATTGCTAGAGAAAGAGTCTGTCAGATACTAGTTAGCTGCTTTGAGAGAATGCATATTAGTACGGGCTTAAGAGTTAATGGTCATCTTTGAGAGTCCAAAGATACATTTTGAAATGGCTCCATTAGCTCTTATTTGGTGGAGAAAGCTTTCTGAGAGAATGTAAGAGAAATTATGAGAGAACTGGATTATTGGATTGTGTTTCTACAGTTTGGGAAGCAGTCATCAGTTGTGGTCACTGGTGAGAAAATTCTAGGTGACAACCCCCCCCTCCCCCATTTCCCCTCTACTTTTCAAGAGAACAGAACGAGGGAGAGAATAAACATTTATATAGCTTCTATCATGTGAAAGAAGCTATGTTAAGTGCTTTTTGTAAATACCTCATTTGACATTCAACAATAACTCTGTGGAGTAGGGGTCCATTATTACTTTCATTTTACAGTTGAGGAAACTGAGGCAAACCTTTTTTTTTTCATCTCTTTGGAGTACAAACCCAGTAGTGGTATTGCTGGATCAAAGGGCATGCAATCCAAGGGTTCCAAATTCTCTCCTCTCTCCCTTCCCTCTCATTCATTGAGAAGTTGGCAATATGATACTTTATATAAGCTACATTCATTTTTTAAACCCTCACCTTCCATCTTGGAGTCAATACTGTGTATTGGCTCCAAGGCAGAAGATTGGTAAGGGTAGGCAATGGGGGTCAAGTGACTTGCCCAGAGTCACACAGCTGGGAAGTATCTGAGGCCAGATTTGAACCTAGGACCTCTCTCTAGGCCTGGCTCTCAATCCACTGAGCTACCCAGCTGCCCCCAGCTACATTCATTTTTACAGATGTGGAAACTGAGACTGAGCAAGGGTTAGTAACTTGTTTATCATATATCAAGTACCTCTTGTAGGTAGAAATGAAATTTTTCCTAATTCCAAAATGAATGTTTTTTCCATTAAACTCCCACCATTCTTTTAGCTACCATCAGTCTTGTTCTCTTCTTCCTATTCTTTCTATAATGCCATATTTCTTATTCTTCACTATTATAGGTTATGCTAAAGTTTTGTTTAAATTAGGTGTTTTTTTTGGGGGGAGGGGAAGGTATAGTCTATATTCAGACCAATATAGAATTTGAGGACTTACCCTTCCCACAGTTTAGTTGCTATTAGGTTGTAGGGAATAGTTCTGAAGCAGATGAGGCAGGGTTGCTCTGAATGTTTTATTGGGTGCAGCAATGCCGCAGGGAATGAGGTCACACCCAGGTTTATTGAATGATGGACAAAGAATACAACTTTGCAACTGGAGAAGACCAAGGGACCTATAAACCCAACTCCTTCATTTTATAGGTGACAAAACTAAAGACTCAAAAGGGAAAATAATTTGTCTGATTTTATATAGGTAGAATATTCAGAAAATACTCTCATATGAATAATTAGTTGTGTCTTCTTTGTTAAGATATAATCAATTTCATTTTTGGGGCATGATTCAGATTTGTCAAGTAGAAAGATATAGCCTCTGAGGACAATGTAGCTTTAGAATACAAATTCATCTGTAAAATTATTTGGAGAATGATGTCGGAAGATTATCAGTATTATCACCTCATGTAGCAGTAAGAAGTGGTGGTGGATATTTATAGAAAGTTGGGCATGAGACTCAATTAAACTAGATAATTACAAGAGCATTTAAGGACAACTTACAGGCAAAAATGGAAAAGATATAGCAAAGTTTCTGTAGCAAACTATTTCTTCCATCAGGGTCAATGGAAAAACATTTATCTTGAACATCACAGTTCTTAATATATTAAATGAAGAAAGTGAATGAGCTTTAAAGGAAACCATGAAGGGATCAGCTAGACCAGAGCAAATACATACATGCAGAGGATGGCATATGTTCTAGAGGTAAGACAATTTTGAGAGCATAAAGGAATCTATTCTTATTATATTAGCAAGAGGAGAATACACTAAATAATTGGAGAAAATAAGAAATGTTATTTCTCCTCCCAAAAGATGATAATTAAGAAAATGTCATTTAATGCCAAGTCATATGTTTACTTTCTCATTTTTACAAAATCTTTATTAGAATTATATATATGCATATATATATACATCAATGGCATCTTTGATGACAATATAAGTAGAGAAGAGGCAGACTTTCATCAAATAACATTTAGATAAAATCTTTATAGTCATGCACACAATTGACTGAAATGTATAGTGAACATAGGACCCTGCTATGCTTTTTCTTTGATGTCTATAGCCTATGCCTTCATTCTCTATTGATTCAGTAGAAAAAAATGCTGCATGACTTTCCTGTAACAAGATATCTCTTGGGCATATTTTAAGATCAGACAAGATTACTTGATAAATAAAACAATAGGTAATTTTTGTTTGATGATCCTTTAACTGTTAATAACAAGAAATTCATAAAACAAGGAGACATAAACTTGCCAAAGGTGTTTGACTCATCATGGATGACATCCTGAGCAGATGCCAAATGGAAGGATGATTCAATATAAATGGAGAGTTTCTCCAGGCTCTCTTATTTGTATGACATTAGGCTAATTACACCAAGCCCCAGAACATTGTAGACCATCCAAAATGGAGTCTCAAAGCATTTAATAGTTTAGCTTAACTCTGATATGTAGTTGGATTAAGCTGGTCCATCAGGTAATATATCTTGACAGATAATGTGGATAGATAATTAACTGAGTCCAGAATCGATGAGAAGGGAAATGGGTCAGACGACTTTTGGGAAATCATGCAGATTTCTCTCTAAAACAAAGTTTCATATTCTTAATATCAATATCCTTCCACCGATGCTATACAATTATGAATTACAGAATACTATGATTTTTGAGGAATCAAAATCATGAATCACTCAAAAAGCAATTGGAGAATGCCTGAACAAGCTCTGGTATACGATAGTAATGGAATACTACTATGCCACAAGAAATGACTAACTGGATGGGTTCAGATAACCTGTGAAGACTTATATGAACTGATGCAATGTGAAATAAGCAGAACCAGGAGAGCACTGTATATAGTAACAGAAATATTGTAAGATGATCAACTATAAAGGATAAAACTATAATTAGCGAAGCAAGGTTTCAAGATAATCCCAAGGGACTCATGATGGAAAATGCTCTCCATAACTAAAGAAGGAACCGTTGGAATATGATCGCAGATCAAAGCATTCCATTTTTTACTTTATTTCCTTTATGAGTTTTTTTTATTATATGTGTGATACATGCCTTCTATCACAGCATAAAGAATATGCAAATATATACTGCATGGTAGCATTGGTATAGCTTATATATCAGACTATTTATCACCTGGAGGGGCAGGGAGGTAGAGAATCTGAATCACAAAATGTCAGAGAGCAACTGTCAAACATTGTTTCTACATGTAATTGAAAAAAATAAAAAAGTTAAAAAAAACAATGGAGAGTTTTGTGGTGAGCATTCATGGACCACAGCATATTACCAACAATTATTGAGTGTACAAATAGAGTATCAGGTATTATCAGAGTTATAAGACTGGGAAGTAAAATTAATTGGTTATTATTATGAATAGAGAATAATAAATTGATGACACTTGGGTGCATTGGTTAGCAAATAATGTCAAGAGATACAGTCCCATGAGCTTTGCCACCTGCTCTATTTCTGTTCCCTGTAGACCCCTATGACTTTCCATCTGTCTTGTCCTTGAACCCTAAGGGTCACCAGGCCTTCCTATTCTTCACTGAACTCCCTTTTATCTTTTTCCAGTTAAAAATCTGAATTCCTTGACAGTTGAATATAATCACTTTTCTAGTTGTATCCTTAGCATTTAGCATGATAGTAAATGCTTTATCATTCATTTATCTAGACTAAGTATCCTTAACCTTAGTTTGTGTGAGTGTGTCTTGGATCCTTTGGGCAGTCTGGTAAAGCATCTGGATCCTTTTTCATGTAATAATTACAATTTAAATTATGAGGCTGTTAGTAGCTTTTTAGTGGCTTTATTACAGCAAAATAGAGAGAGTAAAAAGAGGGAAAAGGATTCCTTCAGTTAAGTGAGCAGAGCACAGAGTCAGAGACCCATACCTGCTACACCTTAACCAAAGCAAAGCTCAAGCTCTTAAAAAAGAGCCCTGCGGCATGGGTCTCAGTCAAATTTATCTTACAAGCCCCTGTACATCAAATGAGGATGTACTTAAAAAGATGCTGGGAATTTAGTTCAGGTGTAGCAAATTTTCCATCTCCACATTCAGAATATATTTTTAAAACTATACCAAATAAAAATACATGGAATTAGGAAGAAAAACAAATTATACAGAACTATTTTTTCATTTCATTTCAATTTATTTTTTTTAAGAATATTTTTCCATGGTTGCATGATTCACGTTCTCTCCTTCCTCTCTTCCCAACCCCCTCCCAGAGCTGGAAAGCAATTCCACTGGTTTATACATGTCTTATTACTCAAAACCTATTCCCATATTTTTCATATTTGAAATAGAGTAATCTTTTAAAAACTATGACCCCAAATTATATACCCATATAACCAAATGATAAATCATATGTTTTTCTTTTGCATTTCTACTCCCATAATTTTTTCTCTAGATGTGGATAGCATTCTTTTTTTATAAGTTCCATGGGATTGTTCTTGATCATTGCATCACGGTTAGTAGCAGAGTCTTTTACATTTGAACGTTCCACAATGTTTCACTTTCTGTGTACAGTGTTCTCTTGGTTCTGCTCATTTAACTCCACATCAGTTCACGGAGGTCTTTCCAGTTAATATAGAAATCAAGCAGTTCATCATTCCTGATAGCACAATAGTGTTCCATCATCATCATATACCACAATTTGTCCAGCCATTCCCCAATCAAGGGACATCCCCTCATTTTCCAACTTTTTTTGCTGCCACAAAAAGCGCAGCCATAAATATTTTTGTACCAATATTTTTTCTATCTCTTTGTGGTACTAACCTAGCAGTGGTATTGCTGGATCAAAGGGCATGCAATCTTTTAAAGCCCTTTGGGCATGATTCCAAATTGTCTTCCAGAATGTTTGGATCAATTCACAACCCCACCAGCAATATATTAGTGTCCCAATTTTGCCACAATCCCCCCCAACATTTATTATTTTCCTTAACTGTCATATTGGCCAATCTGGTAGGTGTGAGGGGTACCTTAGAGTTGTTTTGATTTGCATTTCTTTAATCAGGAAGGATTTAGAAAATTTTTTCATGATTATTGGTAAATACTAAACTATTTATGAAAATTAAAAAAATTCATAGACCCCTTGAATTCTTTCCATGGACTGATAGGTTGAGGGCCAATGGTCCCCCAAGTGAAGAATCCCTGATCTATAGGAAGGCCCCCCACCTATTGAGTGGAACCTGTGCAGAGGACTTTAGGGCTAGAACAGTACAAGATGGATTTTTTTCCCCCAAGTGAAGGATGAAGCAGCTTCTTTTTATGGACTGAAAAGAATCAATTATCTCCTGCTGCCTTAGATGGAATATAAACTATACTGTGTGATTTGTAGAAATTTAGAATATTAAAGTAATTAATGACAGGAGCTTAGATGGTATCTATGCAATGTGACATAGCGATTAATTTGAACATAAATCAATGTTTAGCCCATTAGTCCCCTCTCTGACACTAAATACCTTTATATCTGAGGGTCTGCTCATGAAAACCTTAAAACTTGACATGATTAAAATTTTCAATCAAGGAATGTTTTAAAAATCTATTCTTTTAAAGAGATGAGTGATTATTTCTGTTATGCTGATTTCTAAAAGCCATGAAATTACTTTACTGTGTTAGGAAATTCCAAATGAACAAGTTTTGGCTGAGCAGTTACTGAGAGGTCTCCCTTAATATCTTAATCGATGATACTCACAGTATGTTATCATTTTGGATTAACCACAATTAGGCTATGGTCTGAAGCTCAAAGATTCTACATTACAGAGCTTAAGTAAAAATAAATTGTGACACACAACTGCCTTTAGCAATATCTTGGCTTCTTTAAGGCCGTTTATACATGTATATATTAAAAGAATCGGAACAATTATCAGGCTACTTCGCTCTATAAAAGTATTTTCTACCCCCCTCCCAGAATAAGCTGGAAATGGAAGCTATAGTGATTTTGCTGGGAGGCTTGATGAGATAGTTAACCGTCTTGGTTTTCGACTTCACCTTCTCTATATAGCCTCTGTTCAATTCTTAAAAATGTCTGGGAATATTTATTCTACTCCATCCATTAAAGGAATCAGTATGCTTTAGAATGAGACATATATTCTTGGCCATGAAATATTGCTCCCATAAATTTTCTGGGAAATGAAAAACTTTGATCTGTAAGGAAGTTTGAAAGAAGTAAAAGAAAAATAAGGAACTCATAACAATAGGCTTTTTGTGCAGATCCTTGCTTCCAACTATTTAGACCCTTTTGGAAGCAGAGATGCTAGCTTGTGGGAGTATGTACAAACTTGCTTCAATCACAAGTCTCATCACCTTTTTTCTTGTTTCCCTGGCTGTTTGGATCACTTTGCCCTGACACTTCAAACCCACCCTAAACTTTGTAGAAATCTCCCTGTTTATGGAAATTGAATCAGATTGAACTTCCTGGGTCAGCTTCTCCCCAGAACACTCTCTATTGAAAAAATAATTATGGCAAAATAATATTCCTTTACAATCATCTACTACATGTTCAGCTATTTGCCAGTTCATGGACATCCTTTCACTTTTCAGTTCTTTGCTACCACAAAAAGAGCTGTTATAAGTATTTTAGAACTTATAGTTTCTTTTTTTCCTTGATTACTTTAGGAAATAAACATAGTACTGCTGGGTCAAAAGGTATTCATAGTTTTATAACTCTTTGAGTATAATTTCAGACTGATCTCTGAAATGGCTGGGTCAGTTCAGTTCCACAAACAATGTCTTAGTGTCCTCATTTTTCCACATCCCCTCCAACTTTTGTCATTTTGACCTTTTATCATTTAATTTATCATTAATTAATGATAATTATCATTAAGATATCTGATGATATCTCAGAATTGTTTTGCATTTCTCTAGTCAGTAATGATGTAGAGCATTTTCCCACATAGTTATATATAGCTTTGATTTTGTCATCCAAAAACTGTCTACTCACAATGTTTAACCATCAAATGGGGAAATGGTTTATATTATTATATATTTGACAAAATTCTTTATATATTTTAGATATGAAACTGTTATCTAAGAAATGGTCTATTAAAATTTCTCCACCTTATTATTTTCCTTTTAGTCTTGGCTACATTAGTTTTATTTGTATAAAACATTTCAATTTAATGCATTCAACATTATCCATTTTATATTTCACAATGCTATCTTTTATTTATTCATAAATTGTTCTCCCATTCATAAATCTGATAGGTAATGCATTCCTATTATTCTAATTTGCTTATAATGTTTCTCTTTATACTCAGGTCATGCATCCATTTTGATCTTATCTTGGTAAATGTTGTAAGATATCAATCTAGATCTCATTTCTGCCAATGAAATAACAAAGAAGATGATCATAAAGAAACCTGGAAAGATTTATATGAAGTGATACAAAGTGAAGTGAGCAGAACCAGGAGAATGTTGCACACAGTAAGAACAATAATATATGGTGATCGACTGTGAAGGATTTAGCTATTATCAACAAAGCAAAGATCCAGGACAACTCCAAGGGACTCATGATGAAAAAAGCCACCCATTGCCAAAAATGAGCAGATGGAGTCTGAATATAGATTGAAATACCACTCTTCACTTTATTTTCTCCATGAATTTTTCTCTAGGGCAAGCAATATATATCTTGTTTCATAACATGACGAAGAAGGAAAACGTATGATAATATATGTACAACCTCTATGATATTACCTGCCTTCTTAGAGGGGTCAGGGGGAGGGAGGGAGAAAACATGTACTTTGGAGAAAAAATTGCTTATGACATTAGGTAAAGACTAGTCATTAATCCTTTCTCAGTCAAATCAAGATAGATGGAATGGGATGCTATGTAAATTTTACTTCTAAAGAAATGGAGTGATTGGTGAGAAATACACAGAATGTAATACATTTGAATTTATCAATTGTAACAGGTTAGTCCTGTCAGTAGTTGTTATAAGGGGATAAGAGGAGATGGTAGTGAGGGGGGTCACCCGAGGCCTAGGAGCCAGTAATTTTACTAGCTGGAGATTGGAGTTGATGTTATCAGAGGGGAGCAACCTCAGCTGAACTGCCCAGTGAGTCTCCACTGCTAGCTGCAGGCTCCTTTAAGATGTTGGGTTGGTGCCCCCTCCCTGCTGAGGCAACTGACTCCCTATTGGGTGAGAGCAGAACCCAGCAGGAAATGGCAGCTCAACTTCCTCTCAACAATGGAGGTTTAGCTTTCAGTTCCACAGCAACCCCTATTTCTCAAAATTTTGTCCTCCCCTTAGTCTCCTTAGCCTTGAAGGTGTTAGAAAAATCACAGGAATTTATAGATTAAGGCTAAGGGATTTATTTGAACTGGAAAGGGAAAACTGAGGTAAGAGGGCTTAGGTTTGCTAAGTGGTTGCTAGGGGCAACTGGCAGGTGCTGGGAAAGGACCCAAAAGGTCTTGACAGACCGAGGGCAACTAGCCCTCAGCCAGACGTAACTAAAATATGTCTTGGAGTTATTTGATTAGCTAGGTACACCGATGATGTTCTTGAATTGCTCTAGAGATGGCCCTAACCACTAGGCTACACTATCTAAGTAACTGCCCACGATCCTCCTTCCTTCCACCCTTCCAAATTAGGGGCCCCAAGGGGAAAGGTCAGGGATAGCAAGTTGAATGGGTCAGGTCAGGGGAAAAGAGAACACCAGATTGGGTTTGCAGGGCCTTATATAGTCACAGACCAACTGCCATTTGGCCCCTGGCATGGCGCATGCCATCGGCAAGATTCCATTCAGGGTAACTGACAGGATTGCCTAGGGTAATATTGCATGCAAAATCTCTGCACTACCTAGTCAAGGGTATAGGATATGCTGTTGTCAATCATCTGGCATTTGGCTCCTTTCCGCTTCATCCCAGGTTCTTTTGACTGGGAATATCAATCACTGTCTCAGACTTCTCTTAACCTCCTATTTCTTCCATATCCCCTGTTTCTTCTGTCTTTAAACCTTAAAATTCATAGTTAAATAACTTAATTATATTAGGTGAGAGCATAATGAAGATCAAGAAAACACTAGCCACTTTTATTATAAAGTGTTATATTCAAAACATTTCCCAACTTTAATCTGAAGGAAAGGTTCTCAGGTTAGAATTTGTTTCCGCCTAAGGGTTGATCTCTCTGTCAGTGGATAAGGTACTTTTCTGGGTGCTAGGCTTCTCAACTCCATTTATTTCTCCTTCTATAGACATCGGAAGAGGAGGGACGCTAGAGTCTTACGGTTCTGAAGTCTTGTTCTGACTTGGCAAGGTAGCAGAGAAGCAGTGTCTTGCTTGTTCTGGCTTAAAGGCTTTTCTGGTCTTATGGCAACTGCTAGAGGACATGAGAGAGGCAGAGAAAACCACTGCTTAATGCTCACCTGGGTAAGAGGAAGAGATCGTTTTGACTTCTTCTCTGACCTCCATTATTCCTTTTCCCATTCCGTCCTTCAAAATGCCCCTCACCACTTCAGTGACTGACAAGTCCTCAAGCCAACAAATCTGGACTGTGCTGATAATGAAACCAAGTGGAAATTGTCCTGATTCTGGAAGACTTGGCAAAATTGCCACCCTTATGGACACCTTCTCTACACAGATATGACCAACTTTTAGGGATAACTTGCATTATTTTTAGTACCTTAAATTTTGCTAAGTGCTTTCCTCATAACAACCTTGTGAGGTGCATATTATGAAGTTGTATATTTGGGCAAAATAAAATATGCTGAGATAATTATACCAATTATCTGAGTTATTCAAATCTATCCTTCTCTTAGTTCTTAGATTATTTTGATGAAAAACATTATGTTGTTTCAAACATTAATAGCTGTCCACATATTTCATGTGCGTAGAAACAGTCAGGGAGCAATAAATATGGAGGGGTCAATTTAGTTGCATTTTAAAGTGCTATTTTTTCCTTCAAAATTATCAGCTAACATGTTTACTTCCTAGGGCTTAACCAAGGATTCATGACAGGTTAGGAAAACTCATTTATCTGAGTGTTTTACTTCATATAGTATTTCCTCACTTATTAACATTTTTTTCTCATGATCTATTGGAAAATGAGCAGAAGGGATTCTCATTCTGAAGTTGTTTAGGTTCTAGCAATTTAATTTGACATATTGACATAAAATGATATTAATCAGCTTCATTTATTCCACTGCCATATGATTTGGTAAGGGGTCTCAGTGGCAGTGTCTTTAAGCATTTAAACATAATTTAGCATGGCTTGTTACAGAGTAGCTATTTAAATTATCAGCTATTTCAGAATGCTACTATATCCTTTGCAGAAATGAGGGATCTGAAGCCACCTGCTCTGCTTTTTATATATTTATAAATTTTGGACATCATTAAAAAAAACACCCTTACCTTCTGTCTTAGAACTAATAGTGTGTATTGGTTCCAAGGCAGAAGAGCAGTAAGGGTTAGGCAATGGGGGAAAAGTGACTTGCCCAGGGTCACACAGCTAGGAAGTGTCTGAGGCCAGATTTCCATCCAGGATCTCCTATCTCTGGGCTTGACTCTCAGCCCACCTAGCTGCCCGCTGGATATCAAAAAAACACACAAAGCAATATGGTAAAGATATGAATATAGAGACCCTCTCAGCAGGCACAGTGACCAGAAGTAAGTAACTCAAGATGTGAGTATTTTTTCAAGCATCATATAAACATAGATTTAGTAGGGACTCTAACAGCCAGCTGGTCCAACTTGTAGCTAAGAATTCCTAGTTCACATAGTTATTGAGGCTTTCCTTGAAGATCTCTAATGATGGGGAGCCATCTGCCTGTTGAAGTATCTCAGACTTCTTTTGGGAAGTTATTTGTTAGGATGGTTTTTCTTATATTGAATCAAAGTCTATCTCTTTACAAATTTAACTCATTGCTACTAGTTTCAGACACTGAACCATGACTCAGGTAGCCTTAGTTATAATGATGACTAATGTGACCTTGGGATCCCCAAGGTTTTAAGTGTCAAGAACATTAATGAGTTTGAGAACATTCAGTCAGAATTCTTTTAATGAATTTTTGATTGCTGATTAATTTAGCCCCTGTTTTATTTCTTGGAGCAAGTGGGAAAGAATTTTTCAACCAATTAATCAACTAACACTTATTAAGTGCCCACCATATGTTAGGCACTATACTAAGGGCTAGGCATAAAAAAAAAGAGTCAAAAATAGTCCTTGCTCTCAAAGAGTTTTTAGTCTAAAATAACTTAATTAGAACTTTTAATTCACAAGGTTGGATTCTCTATGTCTTATCAGTGATTCTTTTATTCCTAGTCATGAATCAGAAGTTTTGCATGAATCGAAGGGGGTTTTAAAGATATAGTATTCATTTTCTCCAACTATATTTAAGGTGTTTTATTTGTCACTGAAGCTCTAGAGTTTGACAACTATATTTCTTGGTGAATAAAATGTGAAAAATCTCATCTGGTGAAGTCTTCTTTCTACTATTGTGTATAGTGTACTTTTCTCTCTATATTCAAGACTTCCAGGATATTTTCTTACATGATTTTCTGAAATATAGTAAGATATTTTCCTACATCATGACTTTCTCTATCACAATTTCACTATATCATTGTTCAGCATAAGAAATTAAATTGGAATGTTTTTGGACTTTTGTGGAAGCTGCAGATGACATGAGGAGACTAGTAGATGACATAGAAAATGTTTAGAAACTCATAAATGCATAAAATATACTTATACTAATGTATAACATTAACATATTTTATCTCTTAATATCATAAATACACACAACTCCTTTTTTAAAAGTTAAAATAAGTAAAAAGTTAATGTTTGCAAAAAGAATGCAAATGCTAGCAGACAACACACAAAACAAGAAAGATAGAGATATCTTAAAAAGTTTAGTAATATAAATGCATAAAATATATGTACTTTATGTTATTTCTAAAAACGTCTTTTATTATACATGCAGTATGTCCAGTATTATTTTCAAATTTGTTTCATTTAAAAAAATTCACATTTTTTAATTTTTAAAGTTTTTTTTTACTTTGACCTACAAATAGCCTATGAATAAATACTTAACACAAATTTTAAAATAAGTTATTGTAAACACCCCACAAAAGAGATAAAAAAAATTCAGACTTCTCTGGTATGAAGAGAGGGTTAAAAAGTTTTATGTAGATTTTCCAGATCCCTGTACACCTAACCCCTTTGATGTGGAAGGGACACCTATGTTTATATTCTATGTTCTCTTTGTTTTTCTGTGAGACCAAAGATTCTTAGTGCATCTAGCCAAGATCTATTCTTTAGTTCCATTAGTTTCATTTTAGCTATTTCAAATTATTTCCAATTAAACTGCTTACAATTTTTAATTTTGTGAGTTGTTTTGCTAGCTCAACCCTTTGTATTTATAAAATCACAGATTTTAGAGTTAGAAGAGACCTCAGAGGCTGTCTAGTCTGTCCTATCTACACATGAAAGGAATCCCCAGTGTAACATACCTTACACTTAAAAAAATTTTTTTTAAGCTGCTAAGTCACATTTTGGTAATTGTTTAGGATTTTCTTTCATTGATTTTATATCCATTTTTGTAGATGTCAGAACTCATTAACTTCTTTAAAGATTATTATAGCAGAGCCATTCTTACTTCTGAGTATTGAATTATTTTTGTTCTAATATTATTTCCATTTGGAGATGTTCTTCTCATTTTCTTTTATTGCATAATTATTTATTTTACTGAGGCTTTCTTTGGTTTATTAATTTTTAAGTTATTTTCATTTTTGGGTGAGATGATTTTCCCAGTGATTTTTCTTCTTTTAAAAAATTTGACATATTTATTGCTATATTGAAGTGATGAAAGGGAGCTAGGCTAAATTATGACTGCTTTGCCTTTTGGAACTTTGGTTCTCCCTCCACTGATTCCAGGCCTTTGGATCATTGGGGCACACTTGATTCCCAGGATGTCTTGTGTGGAGACTGGTTATATTCTGGAATTTGACCTGAGACTGCTATACTTCTGAGAGTTCCACTAAAATACAAACAAACAAACAACTTCTGCAAGAAGTTAACCCAGTATTCCATTTACCTATTTGTTTTTAAAATTAGGGAGTTAAGGCTATACCATTATTATTGAACTTTAAATGATCAGTAACAGCGTTCCTTGTCACTAATTCTAAACCAGCTATATCAGCTGAACTAGTGGAGTACAAATGGGTAAAGTCCTGATAGGTTGCCCCACAGTTGGTGATTAGTATGAAGACTTGGCTGGATCAATATGCATAAGGATGCAATCACTTCATGAATCCAACTGTGCTTCCCAAAGTGGGTGCTACCACCCCCTGGTGGGTGCTTCAATGATCCAGGGAGGCGGTGATGGCCACAGGTGCATTTATCTTTCCTATTAATTGCTATTAAAATTAAAAAAAATTAATTTCCAGGGGGCTAAGTAATATTTTTTTCTGGAAAGGGGGCGGTAGACCAAAAAAGTTTGGGAACCACTGATAGACTATTAGGAAGTGGGTACCAGGAGAAGATTCTTGCTAGGGTGAGATGAAGAGGCAGTGAATCCTTTCTTGAAAGGATAGGTTACTGTTCGCTCCTTCCTTCTATCACCTCTCCCCAACTCCTGCTTCTAGCAGAGAGAAGAAATTCTTAAGGTCTTTTTCTCTCCTTATTCATTTCAGGAAGAGTAACTTTGATGCCCAGATAGTAGAGCATCTTAATAAGAGAGAAAGAAAAGTTTAAAGGGACCTTTTAGGCTAGTAGCTATAAATTAACATTCCCCTTTTGTATGGGGGAGCATATATAAGTCTACCTCAAACCTTGATAACAGGACTGATAGTGTTGAATGTGTGATGGTTATGGAATTCATACCTTTCTTAGATCTTTTCTATTCAGGGAATGTGACAAATGATCAGCCCCAACAAATTAATAACAGAACCCAAATAAGGATTAGACTTATTCTGCTTGGCTCTGATCTGGCAAAACTAGAACCAATGGATGGATGTTACACAGTGGAGGGAGACAAATTTCAGTTTGACATGAAGAAAAAAATACTAAAAACAAAATTCGTACAAAAGAGGACAATTACTACCACAAAAGTGGTAGTAAGTTCTCTTATCACTGGACACCTTAATTCAGAGGATATCAATCAACCAACCAACCAATCAATAAACGAGCAATTAAGTGCCTCTAGTGTGCCAAGATCTGAGTGAAGTCTCAGGGATACAAATACAAAAATGGCACAGCCCTTAGTCTTTGACCACTTTTCTGGAATATCATAGATCAGATCATAGATGGGATTCATGGTTTTGTTGAAGATTGAACTAGATCTCTGAGGTTGCTTCTAATGTCGTAATTCTGTATTTTTGGGATTTTAACTATATCCATAAAGACCTTGAAAAATAGACTCATTAGTGTGGTTTTATTTCAAGTGAGACTCATTATCTGGAAAGTATAAAATTTTGATTCCTGTCCTGGAATTGGGAGGTCCTGGAGTCAAATTTGACCTTAGATAAGGGTCCCAAACTGGCCTTTCTCCCCAAACACAATTTTTAATCTCTTGGGCAAACTTCTCCAATTTAACCAGCAGGGGGCTGTCTTATGTCATAAATAGAGCCACCCACTGTTATTAACCCATTTTTCTCCTGATTGTTGGGGAACCCATGAGGCTGGAGTTTGAAAAACATTTTTTTTTGTCTGGGCCAGGAAACCAGACTACTTCTTAGCTAGAAAATCTTTTTAATGGCAGGATGGGAAAGCGAGATCCAGTGGTGGCCAAAAACCTAGCTCTCCCTTGCTGGCTAGAGACTAAGCAAACCAGATGCTGACAGATTTGATTCACTGATGTTTTAACTGGTTTTGGAACTCTGAACTTTGTTGCCACACAGTCACAGGGAGAGCATTCAATCCATCATTCCACCTCCCTCCCATCTGCTCTTTCTTCCAATTTCTCTATTTCAGTTGATAGTACCTACTTCTGTTTAGTCATCCAGCCTTGAAAACTCAGTTGTCTTTGACTCAAACCTTCTTCTTTTCCATCCCTCAACATCCAATCGATTGTCAAGGTCTATTGATTCTTCTTGTTGTTCAGTCTTTTCAGTCATATTTGACTCTTCGTGACGACTCTTCGTGACTCCATTTTTGGTTTTCTTGGCAAAGATTCTAGAGTGGTTTGCCATTTCCTTCTCCAATTCATTTTACAGATGAGGAAAACGAGGTAAATAGGGTTAAGGTATTTGTTCAAGGAGACACAGGTAGTAAGTTTCTGAGGTCAGATTTGAACTCATGAATATGAGTCTTCCTGATTCCAAGTCTAGTTCTCTCCCCACTGTACCACCTTCCTAGAAACTGACCCCTCAGCGATGT
Source organism: Gracilinanus agilis (assembly GCF_016433145.1). Classification (NCBI taxonomy): domain Eukaryota; kingdom Metazoa; phylum Chordata; class Mammalia; order Didelphimorphia; family Didelphidae; genus Gracilinanus; species Gracilinanus agilis. The sequence continues at coordinate 100,135,144 of NC_058130.1, forward strand.
AAGGAAAGTCCTTTTATTCTTCCTTGATTGACTCTATCACAATTCCTGAAGTAATTATTCCAAACTGTCTTTTTTAAACCTCACTACGTCATCTTCTTCCTTCTCTCTGAGCAGAAGACATCACTTCTGATTTTCCTGAGAAAAAGGAGTCTATCTGTCATTGGTTTCCTCTCATTCCCGACTCTCTATGAAACCCTCTCTATGAAATTCCCTCTCTATGAAACCCTTGGCTGGCTCAAAAGGTTTATTGAATGGGATGCTCTTTTCATTGGTGGAGATAATGCTCCATATGCTCCTTGACTGTCTGAGGGTTGGACGGAGTTGGTGAGAGCTAGAGAGAAGAGAGATTCAGTCTCTTGGTGTCTAGCTTCAGGAGAAAACATGCTGACTCTGTCTCTGTTCAGTACCCCGAAGAAAGAAAGATTCTGGGACTCAAAAGCTGATATGCAGAAAAGCTGATAATCTCTATCATATCCCTATTCTCAGCTTACTACACTAGAGACTTTAGGGCATTTTCCCTTTAGTGAGATCTGAGACTCTCCCTCTTTTAGTTGATCTGATCTGAGTTATCTCATTCCCAAAGGGAGAGCTCATTCACTTAGTATTTTCTGGCATATATTCTGCTATGTACATGTTTTATTTGATTTCTACTTTTTTAAAATTGACATGGATAAATGGATTTATTTGCTATTTGCTATATATGTTTGTTGTGGAAATGGCATATGGTGGGAAGGGAGTCAAGCCTTGAATATATCACTTGGAACCCTTTTTTTTTCTCATTAAGGAATACTGATTAGAAGTGCAGTTTGAACCTAAAATTTATTTCCACCAGACTAAGAATATTCAAGAGAGAAACAGATACATATAATTCTTTTTTTTTAAAACCCTTAATTTCTGTCTTGGAATTGATATTAAGTATTGGTTTCAAGGAAGAAGAACAGTAAGGGCTAGGCAACTAGAGTTAAATGACTTGTTCAGGGTCACACAGCTAGGAAGTATCTGAGGCCAGAGTTGATCTTAGGACCTCTCATTTCCAGGCCTGGCTCTTTATCTGTTGTGCCATATAGTCACCCTTCAGACACATTATTCTAGCCTCGTATTTTTTCTCTCTGAGAGAGCAGAATGGTCAGTCTCTGGCCTCAAGCTTTTGTTTCTCCTCATGGCAGCAAAATATCACTTGGAGGAGATAGAAAGAAGACTTCAGAAACATCAGTTCTTCCTTCCCTATGAGCCACATCTAGAAAGACTTATGTGGATGCACGTAACATAGATGAGTAAAATAAAATGGTTCCACCACATACCTCCTACTTACATATAAAAAATAACTGCTGTTTTTTAGTTATTTCAGTTGTGTCTGACTTTTGGCCTCATTTGGGGGTTTTCTTTTTTAGAACATTTTTCTTTTTCTTTTTACATTTTCCCCATGGTTACATGATCCTTGTTGTCTTCCTCCCCTCTTCTCTCCCACCTCCCAGAGTTGACAAGTAATTTCACTGGGTTATACATATATTATCACTCAAATCATATTTCCATATTATTCATTTTTGTAATAATCTTTTAAAATCAAAACTAATCATATACCCATATATATATCAGTGATAAATCATGTGTTTTCTTCTGGATTTCTACTCCTACAGTTCTTTCTCTAGAGGTGGATAGTGTTTTGTCTCATAAATCCCTCAGGATTGTCCCAGGTCATTGCACTGCTGCTAGTAGCAAAGTCTATTACATTTGATCATTCCATAATATTGCAGTTGCAGTATATAATGTTCTCCTGGTTCTGCTTATTTCACTCCTCTTCAGTTCATGGAGGTCTTTCCAGCTCTTATAGAAATCAAGCAGTTCATCATTCCTTATAGTACAATAGTATTCCATCACCATCATATGCCACAATTTGTTCAGCCATTCCCCAATTGAGGGATATCCCTTTAGTTTCCAATTTTTTGCCACCACAAAAAGTGCAGCTATAAATATTTTTGTACAAACAGAACGTTCCCCATTTTTTTTTATCTCTTTGGATACAAACCCAGTAGTGGTATTGCTGGATCAAAAGGTATGCATTCTTTTAAAGCCCTTTGGGCATAATTCCAAATTGTCTTCCAGAATGGTTGGATCAATTCACAACTCCACCAGCAATGCATTAGTGCCATTTGAGGATTTTATTGGCAAAGATACTGGAGCTATTTGCCGTTTCCTTCTCCAGCTCATTTTACAGATGAGTAACTAACAGTGTTAAATGAGTTGCCCAGGGTCACACAGCTAGTAAGTGTCTGAGGCCCAATTTGAACTCAAGAGGATGAGTCTTCCTGATTCTAGGCCTCTATCCACTGAGCCATCTAGCTGCCAAAAATTACTCTAGATTGTTCCAAATTCTCTCCTTTGAGTCAATCTTTTTCCTCAGTGGCATCATAGAAAATATTTCTAGGGATTAGGATTTCTTGAGTAGGAACTCAGATCTGTTAAAAAAAACAACAAACAAACCAAAAAATTAAAACACTGCTGTTGATTCAAATAGAGTCTTTATAAGAGAACAATGGGTTTAGGAAATGAACATCTAGTAAGATAATATCATCATAGAATTAGGTTTGGATTTTTAGATCAGGACTTACGATATTAAATGACAAGCTTTTGATTAGGATAGAGAGAGTATCCAATGAGGTACTGGAAGAATATATTGGCCAAAGGATTAGAAAAATCTAATCAAGAAGACTTTAAATTTAAAATTGAGGAAGAGGAGAAAAAACTGCCTATGAACAAGATATCCGAGGGAGTAGTACCTCTGAGAAAGGAAGAAGAATGCAGAAAGACCAATAACTTATAGGATGCATTATCCAGGAAGAGTGGTGAGAACAATATGTCCCTAGATTGCTATGCAGAAATAATCATGTTAAGGTCAATAAAACAAGTAACTAAATATCTAAACATAAGGGGGGAAATTGAACTTTATGGTGATCACAGAGACTTGTGGTGAAATTTGTGATTAATATGGCAATGGGAGAGAATCCCTTTTCTAAAACATAATAATGATTAGCTAGAAGTGGGGGTAGAATAACAATGGGCATCAAAAAGATAAACATGTGAAGAAACTGATGAGCTAAAGGGGAAGTATGGTAGAGAAGAGTGGAATGAGCTTAAGGTGATGGAGAAACAGATAAAATTTGATGATGGGAATATATTAGAAATTGTCTTGACAGAAAGAAGAAACAGGCAATGACTTTTGAGAGATTATAAAACTGTTATAGAGTCATTATATAGTAGTGGTTAGGGGAGCATAACTATGCTTTTGATATCTCTGTTGAAATAGAACAACTCTCATTCTTATCATATTAAAGATGACAGAAATGAAAAAATGGCAGCTATTATAAAGGGGATATGGGAAGGCAGGTGTACTAATGCATTGTTGGTGGAGCTATGAATTGATCCAGTCATTCTTGAAATCTTCTTTTAATTATGATCAAAAAGTCATTAAATTATGTATACTTTTTGACCCAGCAATACCAGTACTGGGACCATACCCCGAAGAGATCAAAGTCAGAGAGAACAGGAAAATGGACAAAGGAACCATTCACGTTGTGTCTATTTTATTTACTAAATGAACGCTCTTCAGCTTGATAAATATGGAATAGAAATGAAGTGACAATAAATATGAAAGGAATGCATTTCAAAGATATGGGGGAGGAATGGTATTTTAGAATTGGAAGGAAGAATATTCATTTCTCTTGAGCCCACTTCATCTACCAGCTCATCAAAAATTAAAAAAAAAATATGCTCCGTTTACGAACCAGTTAGAGGGTAGAATTGTAAGTCTACCAATGAGTATTGAATAAAGAAAAGTCATTAGAAGAGATCTCAGCAGCCTAGATCCCAGGTCCTGAAAAGTGACCCTTCAGGAGGCTCTGAGTGGAATAGTAGTGGGACACATGGTAGATTTAGGTGAGAGCTGCTGATAGGGAGCCTTAAGTCTCAGAATTTGAGTTTCTGGGACTTCCTGGTTTGGGGTATCATTCACCACCACCACCACCACCACCACCATCATTTAGTGTCTATTGTGTTCCAGGTCTGGTGCTAAATATTTTACAACTATTACCTCATTTTGTCTTTAAAACAACTCTGTAAGGTAGCTGCTATTATTAGTCTCATTTTATATTTGAAGAACTGAGGCAGAGAGAAGTTAAATGCTATTTTTGAGTAATGAGAGGCAGCATGCCTTAGTGGTTAAGGAGCTAGCTGGCCTCAGAGCCAGGAAGTCCTAGGTTCAAGTTGCTTCTGATATATTATGGCTATATGACCTTTGGCAAATCACTTCACTTCTTAGTGCTCTATTCAACTCTTGAGGAACTTAAATAGAAGGGAAGGAATTTACTTGCATTAGTCAGAAGAGATTTCTTTCCGGGTCTTTCCCTATACCAGAGTCATCACAGGTCCATGCCCTAATCCTATTCCTATTTCTGATTAAACAAAAGAGAATATTTAGAGAGATTTAAGATGGATGTTTTTATTCAGCAGGTTAATTAATTAAATAAAAATAAATTGCTCTGAATAATTATTTGGCAATTATATTTATTAAACACTAGCTGTAAAATTATGTCAATGATTTCTAATTTCACTAGTCTGGAAATTTCTTCTGTGTAGATCTCAAATAGCCTGTAATTCAATTGGCAGGTTTAGAAAGTTCCTTGAGTCTTGGAGAAGTTAAATGAATTGCTCATGATTACATGCTTAATATGTTTTAGAGGGAGGATTTGAAGCTAGATCTTCTTGACTTCTAGTCCAGTCCATGCTCCCCGTAGTTATGAAATTTCATGTTATTAATTAGGACTTCATTTTGGCTAAGGAATTAAGAATTTTTCAAGTTATTTTTAAATACTTCTAAGTTGTACATATAAGGATGGAGAGAGGCTACAAAGGATACAGGAGGTCCATCTTATAGTAACATGAGAATACTAAAGTACTTCCAATATGGTCCATAAGATATATGGCAGTGGCTGACCAAAAAATGTACCATGTTTAGTAGCACAGAGTATTGCCTTTAGGACATCCTTAAAATGGCTCAGAAAGGGTTCACTCAACTGATTGCAAGTGCCTAAGATTTAAGTGTTATGTCCTGGAAGGAGCACTATACGTGGAGTGGGAAGAATTGGGCTTGGTTCCTTGTTCTACCAATTGCCCTTACATTAAGTGCCTACTATAGACAAGTCTCTATTTCAGTTCTGGGGAGATTGAAATAAAATTACATGCTTGGTCCTCAAGAAGCTTGTATTGTATTGAGAGAATAAAACATATACTAGGGATCTAGATATTATTATCTTAGTTAAGTATATAAATATATGCAAACACATACATATATATACATGTGTATATATGTGCACACACATGTAAATGCACACAAAAATTCCAAACTAATACAATTCTGGGCTCAGGGTAATTTTTTTTGTTGTTAAGTCATTTCAATTATATCTAACTCTTTATGACTCCATTTGGGGTTTTCTTGGTAAAGACACTGGAATATTTCCTCCATTAATTTTTCTCTAGTATAAGTAATATGTATCTTGTTTCACAACATGATGAAGAGGGAAATATGTGTTATATGATAATATATGTACAACCTATGTCATATTACCTGCCTTCTTGGGGAGGAGAGAGGGGTGGGAGGGAGGAAAAAAGAATGAGACATAGATTTTTTTGGACATAAGCTAATGTGAGATTTTGTTTCTCTTGGATAAGCATATTTATTATATATTTATAACAAATCATATATGTTGTTACTTTGTTATATAGTATATTATATATAAATAAATGGCAACTCAAAAAAAGATATTGGAATAGTTTGCCATTTTCTTCTCTAATTCATTTTACAGATGAGGAAACTGAGGTAAATAGTGACTTAGCCAGAGGTACGTAGCTAGTAAATGTCTGCAGCCAGATTTGAACTCAGGAAGGTGTCTTCCTAACTCAAGGCTTGGCATTCAATCTGCCACTGCTACCTGGTTGTCCAGACAGCTCAGGGTAATGTTATTTGATAAATATTCCCTTTGAAAAGACAGGCATAGATCTGGTCATGCCACTCCGCTCCCTAGTACCTAATTTAGTTTAAATTTAAATCCGAGAAAATGTCAACTTGGTTGCTTGGCATTCAAAATCCTTCACAAGCTGATGCTCTCCTTCCTTTTTAGCCTTATTCTATATTACCTTCTTCTATTACACTCCAGCCAGACCAGAGATCTTGGACAGACACTGATGACAGACTGAGCTGGGGCCAGAAATATAGAACAGGTCGAGAGCATTCTGGTTCCCATTTGGGTAGTTCTGTTAGCCCTTGATTTGAAGTTCTTTCCTGCTAAGGAAACCTACCTTTATAAACTCTGATATTTTGCTGGTGATGCTAAATCATTGTGAATCCTGGACCAGCATGATCGCCGAAGAATCATAATCACAGGTGACTTAAAGGACAATGGAAAGAGGGGAGAAGCAGTGAGATGTCTTATTTTTATTATCAACAATGACCTTGATTTTAGAAGTGGTTTTGAAAATAGGCATCATGACAGGCAGGACAGGGAGGGGACATGGCTCTGGGATGCAGGGAGAGCCAGAAGCCTTTCTGTTCTGGCAGGCAAAAACATACAAAAAGGCCCTCAAGAGGGGGCAGCTGGGTAGCTCAGTGGAGTGAGAGTCAGGCCTAGAGACAGGAGGTCCTAGGTTCAGACCCAGCCTCAGCCACTTCCCAGCTGTGTGACCCTGGGCAAGTCACTTGACCCCCATTGCCCACCCTTACCAATCTTCCACCTATGAGACAATACAAGGGTTTAAAAAAAAAGGCCCTCAAGAGCAATGACGAGAATCATACAAGATGGCGGGCTGTGATGGGAACTTGGTGTACATTTACCATTTCAGAGAGATCACAGACAATGAAACATGGTTATCTGGGTATGTGTTTTTCAATCTACCAGACTTTGAGCTCCATAAAGGCAGGGATCATGCCTTATTTAAACTTTTCCCAGCCCTTATTAGCTTTGAAGATTCTCACCAACTCTCACTCTGACAAATGAATAGGATTATGAGATCTAGGCTGGCCATATGCTCCCCAAAGGGCAGTAGGGGCACCCAGTGTGCTTGGGGGCTTCTCCTTCACCATTGGCTTAAGTTCCCTCTTATATGCTTCTCACCAGATTATCATCTGAGAAATCATTTGGTCAATCAGTCTTAAGAGGTTTTTAGGAAGCGTTATTTACTATGGTGGTCCAATAAGAAAGGACAAAGCATTTCCCCCAAACATCCATGACATTCTCCTACTTGTAAAGACAGAGTTCTGGGAAAAGAGGGCTCAAGCTTAGAAAACATATATGGCAAAGATACAATTCATGGCTACTGATTGCTGTAAGTCCTTTTCTTTATTTATGGAATATTCAAGAAGTTTTCTTTAAGCGTGTTGCATTTTCTTTACCAGCATAGATACAATCTGTCTTTGTTTCTTGAAGATTTGCCACCAGCTGAGCCTGGGGGTAGGGGAATAAGCTAAGATACAGATGGGAAGACGGGAAGTCCAACTTGGACTTTGGCGCAAGGTCCTTCCCTGGCCAAAGGAAGGGGAAGGGAAAGGGGAAGGAGACCTTGCCAAGGATGAAGCTTCTTTTTCCTCTTCCCATTCCAAAGATACTTTCTCTGCAGAAGTTTGCTGGAAAGGGAAGGGAAAAGAGGTAGAGAGGTCACTGTATAATTTTGCTTATTTTACTTTGTTAAAAGAGAGCTCTCGTGGAATGGGGTAATGTAGAAGTGGGCAATGAAGTGGTACAAGTGGATAGAGCACCAGGTCTGGAGTCAGGAAGACATTAGTTCAAATCTGGCCTCATATACTTGGCACTCTGGGCAAGTCACTTAACTCTTTTTGCCTTAGTTTCCTTATTTGTAACATGATCCGGAGAAGGAAATGGCAGATCTTTGCCAAGAAAACTCCAAATGGAGTCATGAAGAACAAAAAGGAATTAAAAACAACAATCCACAAATACATTAATATATAACAACAAAACACATTAATAAAACTGTCATGTATATTTTAATCTAAAAACAAGAAAGATGAAGCATTTCTGATACCTTCTATAGAGAGTGACACTCTCACTAAGTCCTTATGTCTGATGTTATGCCATGTCAGTCTTCCTTACCTTTTGGTTCATCAATAATTTACAGAAGGGATGAAAATTCTTAAAAGGTGGGCTGGCAATAAGTAGAAATCCTTTTGATCAAAGCCCAAAGTCCTAACTACTTGGAAGCCAGGTCTGGTAAGTAGTTCAGGTAAATTGGTTCTATTATTCTAATCCCTTAATAAGCAAGAGAGGTGAGTGTTATTACCCACCACTGGTGGGGGTCCTCTATTTTCATTCTTCTTCTCTCTCTGTTTCCTCAGTGTAATGCTCAGGTATGCTGGATCTGCAGGGTGCCTTGGCCAGTGCAAGACTGGTTGAGACAGGACTGTGCTGGGTTGACCTCACACTCGGTTCCATGCTCTTTGGTCCGGACACAGTCCAAGTTGATCATTTGGCTTAGAAATAAACACATGAAGTTGATTTGAAGCAGCAAAATGCTAAGGAATTGTTTTATTTGGGGGAAGAAGGGTGCTTGATGAACGTTCTGGAAATCAGCTGAAGTGTGATGCTCTTGATTATTTTCCCAGGTTCCTTCTTTCCCTTGGTCACTAAGACCTCCTTTTTTCCTGCTTGTTCTCTCTTTTACCTCCACCGTTTACCTTCTCTACAGAACTTTATCTGTTATGATAATTTTTGTATCAGGGAAGGAAGCCTAGCGTGGTTACAGAATACAGTCATTTTCAGGGCTCAGTGGCAACTGGAAGGGTGCATTTAGGAGGTGGGAAATGGGCATAGAATTCAGTAATTAAAGCTGGTAGATTGAAAGGTGTAAAATTCAGAAAGTGGGAGGTGAAGACCAGTGTTTAGGCTAAGATGTGTTTTTGCTCATTTAGCCCCATTGATATGATCTCTCGCAGCCCTTGTTTTTTATTTTTAATTTTTTAATTTTTTTAACAACCAGGCTAGAACTGATTATACCTTTATGGTGGTTTTTTTCCTTAAGGTAGCTAGGTGGTGTAGTGAATAGAACCCCAGGCCTCAAGTCAGGAAGATCTGAGTTCAAATCCAACCTCAGATACTTACTGGCACTGTGACCCCCAGGAAGTCACTTAACTGACCTACTTGCTTAAATTCGTTTATCTGTAAAATGAGAACATACAGGAGAAGGAAATGGCAAATCTTGCCAGCATCTTTGCACCAAAAAAATCCTTTAGACAAAGTCCAAGGGGTCACATAGAGTTGGTTTGGAGGGATCATCAGAGCCATTTCAGTTTTTGCTGCTTCTAAGTCACCATCTTGCCTCCACCATGGTCACATAGAGTTGGATATGATTGAACGATTTAATGACAACAATATGCTAGGCATTGTGGATATAAGAAGAAACTAAATGACTACCTTCCCAAAAGAGTTGGCATTCTTCTAGGAGGAATCTCTCTCTCTCTCTCTCTCTCTCTCTCTCTCTCTCTCTCTCTCTTTTTTTCCTCATCACTCTCTCTCCTCATCTCTCTCTCTGTCTGTCTATCTGTCTATCTATCTGTCACATTTATAAATCATCCTCGAGTATGTAAGAAATACATCTAAAATAACCACAACCACAAACTCATTTGTGTGTCAGGTGGAGATAGAGAGGCTGGAAGCTGACCCTAGCTACCCAGGGGGAATTGGAAAAGTCATTTTGGGAAAGTGACACTTACAGGATAAAGAATTTTTTATTTTCAATTTTTACTCAGTTAAGGAAGAAAACTAATGTGTCTAATGAGGAGAGTAAAACAATACCTTTTCACCTACCAAACCCTCCACACCCCTTTCTCCCCCCCCCCGTAAAAATGGTATTTTACATGGTTACAGTCTGTGAATTCTTCTCATTTCAACTATGACAGTTGTTAAAAGCTAGAATCTAAACAAATTGGTCTTTGAGCTTAGACCTTGGAGTGGTTTACTGATTCCTCTGTTCCATCATCTATCAGACAGAGTGACTAGATCTTGCATCACAAGGTGTTAAACCAAGATTTTCAAAACAATGAAGCATATTCATTCCCCTTGCTCTCACTAAAGATATTATTATCTTTGGTAATAATATTTTAAGTGAATATAAATGTTTTTAATACCAGTTATGAATAAAATGAATTAATTGATACATTGATTATATCATCTTTATCTTTTAAATTCCCACTTTTGTACATATTGTAATACCCATATATGAGAGCAGTCATTCATGTTTATAATATAGAAATAAGTGTTTATATGTATGTACATATATATATTAAGAGTACATGCTAAAAATATTTTTATGGATGGTATTGCAAAGTTAAAGTTTGGAGCCATTGATTTGAAACAGTAGTTTTCAAGTGTGGTCCAGGGACCCCTAAAGGATTTTTTGTGAGGGATTAATGAGGTCAAAACTATTTCCATAATAATATTAAGATGTTTTAATTTCAAATGTGGTAAATACTGATAGATAGAACCCATATAAACAAAAGCCCTTTGGCGTAGTCCTCAACAATTTTTAAGAGTATAAAGGGCTAAAGTATATAAAGAGGATGAACGAAAAGTTTGAGGATGGTTGGTCTTGAAGTCTATTTTATCTAATTCATTTTATAATTAATAAGGTGATGATAATAAGAATATGAGAATGATAATATGATTATTATAAGAATATGAGAAATACGACTCCTTCAGAAGTCTGACTGTAGATAATTCTATTCTTTGTTCTCAAGACCTTCCTCTAAGGTTTTTCCCATTTTAGAGGTCTTACAATTCCTATATATAAACGACTTGCTTTTTATACAGTCTTTGACATCCAAGAAACAAGAGAAGAGGTGGCATCCCTTCATTTCTTATCATTTTCCAATGGAAGAGAGTCTGAAACATATTTCTTAGCAGCTATTGAAAAGAGGTCTTTGAGATGAGTCAGATTCGGGTTATCTGTTGGAGGGGGAGGGTAAGGGATGGAAACGAATGACTGATTTTTCATTCCAGCTGCTGGGGCTATTATTTTTAATTACACTCCTGCTGCTGCAAATTGATTGTGCTCTATAATCAGCATAATATTAAATGAAAGGTGAGGATAAGGAACTGGTGAGGAAACCCCAAAGCACATAGCTCTATGCCACCTAATAAAAAATGCTACACATGAAGTATCAGATTTAGTATTCAAAAGAAAAATGGAAGAGTATGGAGAAAACATGGGGAACACAGATGAAATTATGGTGGGTGACCTTGTTGGCTTGGGATAGCTGAAAGAGGGCACTAGTCCTGCAGGACTGGGGAGAGATGAAGTCAATTACCTGGTCTTTTGGCAATAGGTCATGTCATGCAGATTACTGACACTTTGGGCCATAGTGGATTCCCAGAAATTGAGTCCTAAAATGAATTGGAAATTCTATTCAAGTCAATTAACATTCATTATGGACTTATCTTGTGTAAGATTCTGGGTTACTCACTAGGTAGAAAGCACATTAAAATGACAATTGTATTGAATCACGAATCTGACTTAAAACAAATATATTCTATCAATAATAGGCATTAATTAGATTGTGAACTTCTTGAGGGTAAGTACTGTCTCTTGCTTTTCTTTGTATTTCCAGTGCTTAGTAAAGTACCTGGCATGTAGGAGGTATTTAATAACTGACTAATGAGCACTTTTACTTGCCTTATAAATTTATTCCAGGGATTTTTTGAATGCTTTTTTACAGCATTGTTGTTTCTCAGTATCTCCCCATCCATTGAATTCTCCCTTCTAAAAACAACTGAACTGACTTGTTAGGTGATCGTCTTAGAGTATATAACATCCTGCACCTAAAGTCCTCCATCTAGGTGTGCATACAGGGTATACTAAGTGTATTCAGGCCCACCCTGAGGTCTACTAAAAGCAATTTTGTGTTTTTATTTAGTTGCATGATATACTTTTTGTTAAAAATATAGATTATTGCATAATGTTTAACTTCAGTTGTGTTAATTTCTTTAATTAGATGAATAAAATTAATGCCCATTATGACTGAATAGTCAATAAATATGCACCTTTGAAAAAATAAAATGTGCTAGGTATAAACCCTTAGGTACTATGTTGTGCAAACTTGTCTCCAGTGAGAGGAAAGAAGTATATTTCATCCTATGTTTTTTGGAACTGTTTGATCCTAGCAATGAATTTGAGGTCATGTGTTCTTTAGCATTTTCATTTATTTATTTATTTATTTTTCGGTTTATATCATTGTAGTGACAGTATATATTGTTTTCTGGTTTTGTTCCCTTTCCTGTATATTAATTCATACAAATCATATCATGCTTCTTTGAATTCGCCATAGTCCCCATTTCTTAAGGCCTTTTCTTAAAATATAGTTGTATAGCCTCAGTAACTAATGTTTGATAGAAGGGAGATAAAGTCTATGTGGTGAGTCTCTCTTTCAGCACTCCCCTGGGGCCAAATATACACTGGGAGACTTTAAGGGGGTGTCACCCCGAAACTGGATGACCTGGATGGTCTTGCCACTCCACAGGAGCTGGGGGCAAGGCTTCCCTATAAGAGGAGGTATGTGGTACCCCAATCTGATCCTGAATAAGGTTGGGGTTCACACAAACCTCCCCCCAATCAGTTAAATTCACAATGGGTGGTCTAGCTTCAAGATGGAGGCAGCCAGACCAAGCTGTGGCCCCCTCTCCCTTGTTGTCTCTCAGGTTCTCTGGAATGCTATCTTACTGTTAAATGGCTTTTTATTATTCGCAAATCAGGGATTGGGGGAAAGGGTGAAGGGCAGAGGGATTTTGGGGTACCCTCTTCACTATTCCCATGGGGTCCATCACTTAGGTGGGAACCTTAGTGGTTCCCACTCCTAAGCTTTTCCTCCCCCCTTCTCCTTCTATTTCTATTTCTGTTTCTATCCTTTTCTATAATTGTAAATTTTGACTGAAAAGGGCCTCTCAGAAAGGTTGGGAATGGGTGAAGGAGAGTAAGAGATTGCTCCCAAAATGGAGTCCAAAAACTTAGCTGATTCTATATTTGAAGTCTTCATGGGTGAGATGAGATGGAATGGCTTTGATCAAGGAATCCCGGTTTCAATTTCCAAAAGAAAGATCCTCAGGAAGCCCTCAGGACTAGATTCAAGTTGGGATGTCCTCTTCCTCTCTCTTCCCAGTCATCTGCCCGAAGACTTCTCCTCTCCTCTCTTCCTTGGAGTAATTCCCAGAATCCTCTCTGGTCTCAACTGTCAGCAACTGCCTCTCTGGCTCCTTTGGTCCCATTCCCATTCCCCTTGCCCAAATCCCATCCCTACAGCTGAACCTTGAAGAATGATTTGGACAATCCAGTTTCCTTAAAAAACAAACCCCAAACTGTCTAAGGAAGTTTGATCAGATAGATAAATTCTTTGTGGTCAGTAGAGGCACTACCTGTTGCCTACCATTGGATCATTTTTTCTTAGACATTGTCAGTGCAGCATTTAAAGATATTATGATATTGATGAAGACTTACGTTGTGAGGTTTTGGGGAGCAAGAGGTTCTGCAATCTGATCCTCTTTTTAATCTTTGCTTTCTCCTTTCATTTTTATCTCCTTTCCTCCTCCAAACGTTAGTGGTTAATTAGAAGGGAAAGTTAGAGGAAAAAGGGCACCCTCTCTTACTCCTCACCAAAGCTATATGTAAAGCAGGGAAGGGAGAGGGTTTTGCTTTGTGCTGGCAGGGGTGGTTAAGGGTCCCTTTTATGCATAGCAGCTTCCATTTTTTGCAATAGTTCCTGATAGAACTATCTCTTTTCCTTCCTGCTGCTTCCCTGAGTCATTGCCCGCATGGGACCTTGCTGCAGAAATGGATGTATTTATTACTGGGTAAAAGCTTTGAGAAGTGAAGTATAAATATTAATTAGATTGTGTTGAATGAACTGAGTGTTGACATGCAAAGTATTGAAAAGTGGGAACTGCCTGTGTTGGGAATATATAGCTGTTTGAGTATTCCTCAAGTCACTGAAACTACTATAAAACTTATTTCTAGTTTGCTGAGGATGAAAGTTTGAATCTCAATCAAAATGGAAAGACTCCAGACTAGATAATCTAACAACTAACTAAAAATAGAGTGCAGAAGGAAGGAATCAGTTGGGATTGTACAGAAGGAATATTATTATTTTGGGGCAAGGACAGACTGTGCCCAAGAGAGAGACCATTGGTATTAAAGTGCATACATGCATGTTGCATCGATTAACTGAGATTGCCACACATCCATTTTCCCTTTAGACAGTTGGCACTTTTCTGGGCTGATGGTTTTATCTTACCCATGCTCAGTGGAGAGTGAAGGTAAATATCAGGTGGACACTGTAAAAAGAGGCAAAGATTTAAAATGCTCTCTTTTGGTCAATGGAATCTCTAGGGTTGAGTCAAACAGTCTTTTGAGTACATTTTCTCTTTTTCCTTAGTCTTTGGGGTTAGAATATCTACACTTAATTTTTTTTATATTCACACCCACTAATACTTCAATGGGATAAGTGATTTTCCTTCACCAGTGAGTCTAGTACTTTTTAAAAATAATGATGACCATCATCATTAGATGCTCTCTCATACTTTACTACTCTTATCTATGCCCTTCTCTAGATCTTTTGACTTTGCACGGATATTGTAAAAAGGAATTCTTTATTCCCTTTTTTTTTAATTTAACAGGGGACCTAGAGGTCCACTTACCATAGAGATGTATAGGAATTAACCAGCCCACAGTGAAAGGAAATAGAAAACATAGAGACAGGAAGGAGAAACCATAGGACAGAAAGGGAGGTTGGAAAAGGGTATAAAAGGCTGTCAGTTGCTGACAGTTAGGGCTGGCAGTTGGGGGGAAGTTGGGTTGGTGGTTGGTGTTTAGTTGCTGGAATATAAAGGTGGGTCTGAGCTTGCTGAGAGGACTTTTGGCTTTAGACTTTAGAGGGGCTTTTGGGCTTTTTGAACTTTTTGGGAGGTGGCTGGTCTTCATTGACAGACATAATAGGGGTTGGATTAAACACTGATTGGGTTGGTTTTGATTGGGCTGGATTGGGTTGGAACTTTGTGGGGAGGTTGTTAGTTATAGGTAGATATAGGCAGTTTTAGGTAGTAATTATAGGTAGTTATAGGTAGCTATAGGATAACTAGTATAGACAGAAATTTTCTTTCTCTATCTTTTTCCTACATTTCTTTCTTTTATAATATTCATTTTATTATATTCATTTTACTATCTCTATTTTAATTAAACTAAATTGTTAATTGTTAAAAGCTGCTAGAAGTTTTTTTTCCCTCTGGCTTAAAGGGATAATATTAATTTACAACTCTACTATATTCTCATTAAAAATTAAATTATTAAAAGTTGCTCTCTTATTTTGTCAAAACCCCTATTTTAACCATTACAATATCAAAAGACTACATGAACTGTCCATTGTGAATTCCCTACTCTTGTCATATGACTGGACCACTTTCTTTTCCAATCATACACATCTCTAATGACATTCTTTTCAAGGCTTCTCTTGTCCAATTCTTGGTTGGCAATATATTATTTCCACAATATACCTCTCCATTGTTTTTTGGATGACAACCAGTAGAACTTTAGAGACAGTATACCATGACATGCAGTCATATAATATATTTTTAAAAACATTTACCTCCCATCTTAGAATCAATACTGTATATTGGTACCAAGGCAGAAGAATGGTGAGGACTAGGCAAAGGGGGTCATACAGCTAGGAAGTGTCTGAGGCCAGATTTGAACTCATCTCTAGGTCTGGTTCTCAATCCACTGAGCCACCTAGCTGCTTCTAGGCATATAGTATTGTTGGAAGAATATAGATATTAAAAAGGTGTTAAAGAATTATTTAACAACTGATACAAACTTAAATTTTGGACCCTTGAGCATCACATGGCAAACACCAAATACTTCCTATTCCCAAATGCCCTCATGGTGTTTCATGGACTTTTCAACATATAAGACCTGCTAGGTTGGAATTGACATTTA
This sequence comes from Gracilinanus agilis, assembly GCF_016433145.1. NCBI lineage: Eukaryota > Metazoa > Chordata > Mammalia > Didelphimorphia > Didelphidae > Gracilinanus > Gracilinanus agilis. The sequence continues at coordinate 100,151,179 of NC_058130.1, forward strand.
TGTGCATCCTTTAGGCTTTAGTCTAATGAATGAAAGCTCATCGACTTGATTTGAATGGATGAATAAAAAAGCATTGATTAAGTGCTTACTATTTGCATTATACACTTTGTACAAAGCACTGGGAATTACAAACTAAATGCTGAGAATACAAGCAGGAAAGGGAAGTAGTCCTTCTACTAAGGAAGCTCATCTTCTAATTAGGGGAAAAAATATAGGTAGGAGGGCAGATGGAAAGGCCTAATGGTTCACTTGATCTTGTGTCACCTATTCCCTTCTTTTCCTTTTTTTTGACCTTTGTTTCTTTGGTATAGGGAGTTCCTGGTGAGGGACTTCCTCTACCAAGGCAGGTTGGGAAATATTCTTCAACTTACAGGCACAGAGTATTGCAGGAGCCACTGAGGGCTTACATCATTCAACTGGGATGTGACAGAGGCAGCTCTTCAATACAGTTCTTCTTGATGCTGAGGATAGCTGTCTAACCACTCTACCATGCTCCCTCTGTGACTAGATCACATTCTGGTTACTATTTTAGTTAGTATTATATTTAAATTTTTTTCTCATATGCTACAAGATTATAAGCTTTTTGGATAGAAGAATTTGCCTCATTTATTGGCTTTACAGCTCAATCTTCTCTAAGACCTAGTGTGATTTAGGGGAAAGATTATGAGACATGCAGTTGGAGAGACCTAGCTTCAAATCTTACACTGATGTGGCGTTGTTGTTGATCCTTTTGAAAAGGAGCAATGGTATCACTAGGGTAATGTTTTGACTTGTGCCTAAGTTGGATTTCAATGAAGCAGAGTTGTACAAGGTTATCAGCATTATTCTCTTTTCTAGAGTCATCAAGTGGCAGGACAAAAGTCAAGACTACTGGCAATGGCTTGGGATGCAGTGGATGACTTTGGTATCTTCCATATTTGATTGAGCTCTAAGCTCACAACAACACCTACTTTAGCTGCCTTCATGGCTATTGGAATGAATCTTTCTCATTTGGTCATTCCAGAGGCTTCACTTCTTAACTCTCTGATAGGTTTGATGCCTGATGGTTATCTTTAATCTGCTTTAGCCTGTCTTCTATACTGATGTGGACATGGACAAGTCATTTAGCTTCTCAATTCCATTATCTATAGGCTAGGAATAATAATACTTGGAGTATCTACCTTCAAGGATGATTTTGAAGATAAAGGGATATATAAACCTTAGTTGTTGAATTGCTTTCAGTTGTGTCCAACTTTTCATGACTCCATTTTGGATTGTCTTGGCAGAGATATGGGAGCAGTTTGTCTTTTTCTTCTCCAGCTCATTTTACAGATGAGGAAACTGAGGCCAACAGGATTAAGTGACTTGTCCAAGATTCCACAGCTAGTAAAGTGTTTGAAGTTGGATTTGAATTCAGAAAGATGAGTCTCCCTGACTTCAGGCCTGGTACTCTATCTACTGGGATACCTAACTGACTCTAGCTGTAAGCCTTAAAACACCATTACTCTTATCATATACTAGGCTATTAAAGAATGGTTTTTGAGCAACATGTAAACTTGGACAAAATCATTTCTTGAAGACATCAAAGGGAAGATGATGGAATAAGGTACATAGCATGATTCCCAAACCCCATAAGTAATGCACCAGATATGTTGTATAATATCATAATAATAATGGCTAACAATTGTTAACATTTATAAAACACTTTAAGATTTGTAAAGTGCTTTACAAATATTATCACATTTTATCTTCAAAAAACAATCTCAAACCCTGGGAGATAGGTGCTACTATTATGCCTATTTTTCAGATGAGGAAACTGAGACAGAAGTTAACTAAACTGACTAGGTTCTAGGATTACATAGATAGGAGATGCATAAGGCCTGACTTGAACTCAGGTCTTTTTGATTCCAGGCCCAGCACTCATCCACTATTCCACTGAGCTGGCATCATTTTATGATATAGTATGATAAAGTAAGGTAAGATAATTAAGATAATTAAAATTTGTATCAAGAAGAGAAGAAAATGGGAAACAAAAGACCTCCATGACATATAAAACCTTAAATAACAGTGAAGGGCTCAGTGAAGAACTAGGTTTGATGGATGAAAGTTGCAAGTTAGAGGGAGGAAAACTTCAGCTCAATAGGAAGAAGTTACAGACCACCCAAAAGCCAACAGGTAGGCAGAAGGTGGGCATGATTAGAATGTGACACATGAACAAAGAGGAGTTGCAAAGGAAAGGCAGAATATAGGAGTTCATCAAAGCTGTGAATGAATGGAAAAGGAAGTGGGCTGGGTATACAATAAGGGATAACCAAAGGATGGTCTTTGATTCTGGGTTTAAACTTGGCTCCTTACACTTAGTAGTTGTGCGACCATAGGTAAAATACTTAAACTTTCTTGCCCTCAGTTCTTCAGTTGTAAAAGAAGGATGATGATTATGCCCATAGTTCCTACCTCACAATGATTCCATGGAGATAATGGCTCTAGAGGGCTTTCATCATAGATTCAGAGTTGGGAGGATCATAGGATCATAGATTTAAAACTGGAAGGGATATCAGATACTATAGGGCCCAACCTCCTCATTTTATAAGAAACCCAGGCCCTGAGAAATGAAATGGGTTTTTCAAAGTCACACCAGCAATAAACAAGAGAGGTAGGATTTGAATCCAGTTCTTCTGCCTCCAGAGTCTTTTTCCACTAGTCCAAATTGCCAACTTGCTAAGGAACCTCATAGATCCCATTTATCATTTTACAGATGAGTAGACTGAAGCTCTGGTAAATTAAGTCAGTTGCCTAAGGTCACATAAGTAATAACGATCAGAGCTTTTTTTTTTTCAGATTCCCAAGTGCTAGATAGATGCCCATTATTATTATTGTTGTTGTTGCTGCTATTATGATAAAAAAAAGACATGGCTGTTGAGTTGGGTACAGTCCAGAGGCTAGGGGAAGAAGGGAGCTATAAATAATCCCAATGTGCTAAAACTGGAAGCAGCAGCTTATTAAAACAGACTCCAAATCCACCAGAGCACAGTTAACAGGCTGAGATCCCTTTTTTATGAAAGAATCACTGGGAAGGGGAACAGGATCTCAATAGTTATGGAGAAAGGAGCTGAAGGAAACCCAAAGACAGGCAAATCAAAGAGACGAGAAAGGTCAGCAAGCATTTAAATATGGTTAGACTGCAGCTATTAATTGCTTTGTTAGAAAAGAAACAGCTGAAAAATATGTGAACAAGGCTGGGCCCTAGAGGTACTAATGGCAGTGGGAATGGTTGCCATGGAGACCACAAAGAAAAGCCGACCAAAGGAATTACTAATACATAGGAGCGTAAATGGGTCTGACATTGAATAATGTGGGCTGACTTCATGACGGGCCCCGGCACTATTTTTGAACCAAAAAAAAGCACGTTACGGAGTTTACAGCATATAAGTTTTCTTTTACCTCCGAACAGTAAAAAGTGATGAACGTTTCCATAAGAATTAGATGGTAAACCGAAGGAATACTGCATGCCTGGCTCTCCTTTCATAGAGCATTTGGTTCCCGATGTAAGACAGCTTCGAGATGCCGTTTGGGCCTCTGTAGAACACAAAGAATAAATACCCTGCAAGCCAGGCTGGGGAAATCAATAATTTTTGATCATTCGATAGGTCAAACGACGAATAACCTCGGGAAGAAGCGCTGCTCCCCTCCGTGGCGTTGACGGTTCCATCACCATCCCTCGATCACCCTGGAAGCTTCCTGTGTGTTTCTGAGAAACTGTTGTGAATGTTATTTCATGCTCCAAAATAGTTTTATCAATAATCATTACGATTATGGTTAAAAAAAAATACAACAAAAACCAGCACGATGGGAATATCCCCTTATAGTTCACGAAGGAGAGAAAGGCGCAGTAAGTCAGAGAAGGGGCAATTTTTTCTTCCGCCTGATGCAAGTCAGTCGTTGCTTTATTATGAACTGGAGAGGGATTCCAAGGAGCCTCATATGGCCACATCCATCTTGCTTTGTGTATGTAATCATGTCATTGGCTCAGGGTGTCTCATGTCACTGTTTCATTTTGGTTTGTTAATAGAATTGTTTGCAGTGATGGAAATGCCCTTTGAATGCCTGATGGCTTAACTTGGAGCACATATGATTACCAATTAAAAAGGCAGCTGGAGAAGTTGTTATTTATGGTAGAGATTGTTCTTAAGAAACTCGATGCAAGCTTATATCCCCTAATGATGGATTATAGAACACAGATTGATAGTGGGAAGATGCCATTCATAAAACTAACAGCTATCCCCACTCCCTTCCATCTCTCTAGTTTCATTGGGTCTGGACCTGACGGGAGGCTGAATAAAGACAATAACCGCCTGGTTACAGTTTGAGGAATGATACTCCAAATGGTTAGTAAGAGCAAGTAAGATGCTGTTTGTATAATTTTATTAGGAAGGAAGGAAAGAATCTATTATGTGCCAGGCACTGTGCTAAGTGCTCCACAAATATTATCTCATTTATTACACAGAATTACCCTGGGAATTAGATGCTATAATTATCCTTTATTATATTAGGGTCCAGGGAACTGAGGGAAACAAGTTAAGTGACGTGTCCAGGGTCATACAGCTAGTAAGTATCTGAGACCAGGTCTGACCTTAGGCCATCTTGGCTCCAGGCTCAACTCTATTTAACTGTTGTCATTGGGACAGATGGAGAATGTCCAGTCAGAGAGAATACCTCTAGCTCTGGATTCAGGCTATTTCCTACTCTACTGCTGACTTTGTGACCTTGGTTAAGTTATAAATCTTCTCTTGGCCTCAGTTTCATTGTAAAGTGATGGGACTGGGCTAGAACTAGCTGATTCCTAATTCTATGAAGCCTCCCCCAAGGTATGGTATGGACCACTGGTTCCTGATTCTATCTCTTTTCTCACCAATTTGTGAATACATATTAATGTACCGTGGAAGTGTAATATTGGTAATATTCTTGCTTCCAAAGCAGCTCCAGATTCACACGGACCCAATTTCTTTTCTTGGAAGCTTTCTAATAACCATATTTTTGAGTGTAGGAACTGCCTTTTGCCTCTTTTTGTACCATGCAGTCCTTTGCACAGTACCTGGCACATAGTATGGACTTAATATGTTTATTGAATTGAATGTGTTAAACTGAATTAAATGGTCCATGTTGGGACTCTAGAACTTGGCTTGTTTTCAGCTCTCCTCTATGAGTCTTCATGATTTTTTCTGCAAACATCTGAACCTCCTGGTGTCGTCCCTTGGAATTTAGGTCACCATCTCCACAAAGACTCATGACACTAATAGGTAAAGTTATGGTAGCCTTAGTGCCCTCTTTCTATAGGTACTGTGGATGCTTTGAGGTAAGCTGCTTTCATCTTGAGTCTCCATCTTTACCATTATTTGTTCTATAATTCCCACAATATTAGAGATGGAATATAACTTGGAGGTCATTTCATCCAATCTCTTCTTTTGATCTTCCTAACAAAACTATGAGATAAGTAGTGCAAGTATTATAATCTCCATTTTATAGATGGAGAAACTGAGGTTTAAAGAAGTGAAGTAAGATTGTACAGCTATAAAACAGGGCAACTAGAAAACCATCTTACACCTCCTGAATTCAAATCACTTGCGTTTTCTCCAGAAGACTGCCCTAGTATGGGCTACTATTGGGCAAGAAGGGGCACATTTCCATAATCCAAAAAAAAGCACACGGCTCAGTGGCCCTCCACTCTGCCTACAGGTAAGACCAAGCTCATAGAACTCACTTGCTGTGACATTTAACAAAAAAGCAAACAGTTTGAAGAAATGCAAATGCATATTCTCAGGAATCAGTAAATCATGAATACAAAGTGACAATTCTTTTAACTAGGGTAGAACAACAGGAGTTCACTCCAGGGCACTAAAATTTAGAGAAAGTCAAAAATACTTGCTGTCCTTCAGATACACAGGAATAATTGGGTTTAGCACCTAGTTAGTAAGAATAATTAGTTCAACTAGGAAACGAACAGATGGTTCCTCTTCCTCCCCTTGAGGCCAGGTAAACTCACTACTGCTACCATAGTTCCATTCCATGAGCTGACTCATTGGTATATTTTGCATTGCTTGTCTTTGGAGTGCTTTTGAGGTCAGAGCATTTTAAAGAGACATTGATATATATATATATATATATATATATATATATATATGTATACACACACACACACACACACACGTACAAATTGAACAAAACAGTCAGGATTTTAGACAGTCCAGCTCCCTATAATGCTGCCCAGAACACATGTATAATGTGGATAAAAAGGTGGCCTGTTGCCCCAGAGTGCTGTAAACAAATGATGAAACATGAAACAATCCTCTTAAGATCTTCCATTGCTTTCAGTGTCCATTCAGAACAATTGGAACTGGATCCTGGCTGGATCGACTCTGCTGTAAGTGGTTTCTTAATTTGAAATTGAAATGAAAGTTTTCTTTCTGTTTTTCTTTTAAAACAACAAAAACTTTAAGAAATGTCACTGCTTACCAGGCTAACTCTTACAGTGGTATAGAGTAAATTGGACCAACACATTTATTTATTTTTTGGTTATTCTAAACAAATGATGTTGGTAATGATGATAATTGTCCACTTAAAACCTAGCCTATTATCCATGTTATGTCATGGAGGCTGGGGAGGCAAAGGTACTATAGGGGAATAATAATAAAGATAGTGATAATAAATAATAACAACAAACATTTATATAGAACTTTAAGGTTTGCAAAATACCTTATCTATGCCATTCTATTTGATCTTCACAACAACCCATTTATCATTATAATAATTCAGCTATAAAGATTTCCATTTTATAGATGATAAAAATAAGTCAGGGAGAATTTAAGTGACTCACCCATGGTCACACAGCTAACAAGTATCTGAAGCAGGATTTGAATTTAGATATTTCAGATTCTAGGACCACCAACTCCAGATCTAAAACACCTTGGTGTAAAACCTTGCTGCCAGCTGGAGTGATTTTATATATATGCATTTATTTATTACTTAGGATATTCATAAATAAATATTATTTGGAATATATATTAATGTATTACATTTTAGATAGAAATATTTATATTGTATAAATGGAAATTTTGTACCTTTGAACTACATTCCCCAAAATTCCTTTAATATTTCCCAGAATTCTTTTTAATCTCTCCACCACATTGTGTGATCACGTTTTGTATAGAGTTGACTGTAATTCTGCCTCTCTCCCCCTTTTTCCCTGCCACTGTGGCTAGGTTAGCTGCCTTTTTACTGTAGCTTTTTAAATTTTAGTTATTATTAATGAATCTTATTAAATATAATATGTAGAGATATTGTATATTAATTTTCAATCTCACAATATCTATATACAACATATACTTTATAAATATGTTGTACATAGTAAGGATTTCATATTCTCTGTGATCATTAGTAGCTATGAAGACCTGGGAGAAAGCATAAAACTGGTGAGTTGGGCATTAGTGATAAGGCTGATTGGGTTGGCACCCTGATCCTTGTGAAGCAACACCTTCCAAGAATTAAAGAATTAGGTGGGTTATCATAGGGTCATAGGCTAGCCCTACTTGAAATCACCAGGTTGATCAGTGATTAGTGTTCCTTCAGGTTCTGGTACATAAAAAGGCAAGATAAACTGGAACAAAGAAGAAATTCCACTTGTTGGAAATGCTTCAGGAGAGGTGAAGCTGAGCACTAAAGTTTACGAATCATCAGTATGTAGGAAATATACTAATGACTTGAATATTTATATTATAAAACCACAATACTATGATATGATAAAATTGGAAACAGATCTTACTAGTTATAGGTAAGGACTTTATCAGTGGTGCTCCCATTGATAAGTCACATGATAACTACTGCTGAAAAATTATAAGTAATCATACAAAAGAAATCAAGTCTAAATTAGATGAAAGAAGGGATGAAACTAAGAAACTAATGAAATTTGAAGAGGGATTGGTTAAGAAATTCCATGGGAAGTTTTCACAATACCATCTTCAGAAATTCTACTGATGAATAATACCAATTTAAAAATAAATACTAATAACACAATACATCACATGCATTAATACATAATAAATACTAAACATAAAAATAATGCCAGCTTAAACATGATTTTTTACAAAGGCCATGGGCATAATTGTACTCAAAATTGAAAAATCCTCTTTCATTTTGATAGCATGAATTCAGCTAGCAAAAAAATCCCACCAAAGTGGAATAATTTTTAAAAACTGGCATTTTTATAATGATCATAAATGAATGAATTCTCCTACAATATTTGACAGATAATGCAAAAATATTTTAGGACTTGCTTACAATAGTATACTCTGTGATAGCCATTGAGTATTTTTTGTCATGACTATAGGAGGAAAGATAGAGCTACGAAATAATGTTCCTGAAGACAAAGATCAAACATTGTCATGGTACCAGTGACCTTACAGAGTTAGTGAAGACCTGTGGAAAGGCATAGAAATATTCCACTGATATCTAGCTGCTCCACATGGTAGAAAACTTGAATGCCATATTGCCTAATTAAAAGCAACAAAAAAGAAACATGAGGGATGGAATCTGGGAAATAAAATTGTGGATTCTCTTAATTAACTATCAAAAACAAAAGCCAAATGGTTAAGATGATATGAGACATAAAAGGAATGGAAAGAACAAAATAAACAATTTGACATCAATCAAAAACTTTATTAAGAGCAGAGATTCTTAAACTTTTTTTGTAGTATGCACTTTTTTGGCAAATCTGGTAAAGCCGATGGGTTCCTTCTATGAATAATGTTTTAAATGATTATAAAAATACTAAATTTCCATTAGAGGTTAGTATTATTAACAATAGTTAGGATTAATATAATGCTTTAAAGCAGTCATTCCCAAAGTGGGCGCTACTGACCTCTGGTGGGTGCTGCAGCAATCCAGGGAGCGATGATGGCCACAGGTGCATTTATCTTTCCTATTAATTGCTATTAAAATTAAAAAAATTAATTTCCAGGGGGTTAAGTAATATTTTTTCTGGAAAGGGGGCAGTAGGCCAAAAAAGTTTGGGAACCACTGCTTTAAAGCTATTCTCATTTTATTGCCACAACTACCCTAAGAAGTAAACACTATTATTATCTTCATTTTACAGATGAGGAAACCAAGGCAGACAGAGGTTAAGTGACTTGCCTAGAGGGGCATATAGCTAGTTAAGTGTCTGAAATTAGATAGGAATTTAGCTTCTGCTGACTCCAAGCTGACTGATTTATCTATTGTGCTACCAAGCTGAGCCCAGTGAAAATAAAGATGTACTTTCTTTGGCATCCAAATTTACAGACACTATGATCTAACCATGGTCTCTTTTGACATCCAAGGGGCCCAGAGTTAAGAAATTCTTTTATAGATGTATTAGAAGCAAAAAATGAAAAATAAAAAGAGAGGAATTTCCCAAAGAAGGAAGATATTGAAAATTTCTATACAGTCATGAAAAATCTAAGGCAATAAAAATGAATATTGTAGCAAATTAGAAAGAGAAAGTTTGTACCCTGTATATAAAATAGATTATAAAATAGGGAGATGACAAACTCTAATTTCTAAGCAAAATTGGAAAATGGCAGAAACAGTAAAGACTCATGATTACTCAGTGCTTCACTTTGGGACAGCTAGATGGCACAGAGGTGAAAATGCTGATCCTGGTGTAAGGAAGACCTGAGGTCAAATGTGACTTTCAGACACTTAATAACTGTAACTATGTGACCCTGGCAAGGTACTTAAACTCTGTTTGCCTCAGTTTCCTTATCTGTCAAATGAGGATAATTATAGCATCTACCTTTCTGCGTTGTGAGTATAAAATGAAACAATAATTGTTTAGCACTTAACACAGTGCCAGGAACATAACAAATACTATATAATTTTTGTTATCGTTATTATTGGCATAAGAATTACTAGTAAGGCACTTTACCAGCTTCCTGTTAGACCCAAACCTGACCCCATCATTACTAATAGAAAGCTTCACATATTTACTACCAAAAGATGAGAACATTAGTGATCCTTCCAAATAAAGGTCAATTACATGTTTATGTACTTTATTTAAATCATTCACAGATAATATCATGCAAAATCTACAAATACATACAGGAGAATAAACATATTGGTTGAGAAAAAAAAGAGTATGTCAAAAAAGTTCAGGAATATAAAGAGAGATTTATTATTGATTCAGTAATTATTGAACAAACTGACTGAAAGAGCCATAATATTTATTCTGTAATGTCTGACTTAGTTCCATACTCAGGGCTTTTTTACCTATTGAAAATTATATAAAACAGACACATATATAATGAAAACCCTGGAATATTTGATGTTCATCTTGAAAAGTGTTTTTTATTTAAAACATGTCACCAATAATGTTAGGAACTGCTGATATGAAATGTAGCATTTTCCAGGGAAACCATTTAAGTTTATTAGAGACACTCAAGTGACACAATGAATAGAACACAGGACCTGGAGTTAGGAATACCTTTATTCAAGTCCAACCTAAGACACCTAGCAGCTGTGTGACCCAGATTGTCATTTAAGCTTAGGTCTTCTCATATATCTTTATTCAAGTCATGTTGATTTTTATAATTTTATTAAAATTACTTTTGTTTTTTTGTGTGTGATTGCTTTTTCCATTTTCATTGTAGTTATCACATATATTATTTTCTTGGTCCCGCTTTTGTAACTGAATCAGTTTATTTAGATCTTCCCTATGCTTCTCTGTATTTATCACATATATAATTTCTTACAGTAATTTCCCATTATATTCATGTCCTACAATTTATTTAACTATTCCCTAATTGGTGGGCATCTTCTTTTTTCCTCTCAATTCTTTGCTATCTTAAAGAGTACCATTATACATATTTTGATATATTGGGGAGTTTCTTTTTATCAATGGCTTTCTTGGGGTATAGACTTTGTAATAGAATTTCTAGGTCAAAGGTATGGACATTTTTGTCACTTTATTTGAATAATTTCAAATTCCTTTTCAAAATGATTGTATATTATATCACAGCTCTACCAACAGTGTATTAGTGTGTCTATCATCCCATGAGTTCTCCAACATTTACTGTTGCCATTTGTGGTCATCTTTACCATTTGCAGTGTATGAAGCGAAACTTCAGGGTTATTTTGATTTATATCTCTCTTATTATTAGTGATTTTGTGCATTTTTTCATGTAGGGGAAAAAGAAAGGAATAAGTATTTATGTAACACTATGTACCAGGCACTGTGCTAAATAGTATTTTTTTACATGCTTATTTGATCATTTGATGTGGCTGTGAATATTTTGCATTTCTCCTTTTGAGAACTCGTTGTTCATATCATTTGGCCATTTATCTATTGAGAAATGGCTATTAGTTATATATATGTCTACACATATGTAATTTTTATTATTTATATAGCTTGAATAATAATCCCTTATCAGAGAAATATAATGCAATTTTATTCTCTGTTCTACCAATTCCTTTCTTATCCTAAGTGCATTAATTCTGTCAGCACAGAAGCTTTTCAGTTCTTGCAATCAACATTATCCATTTTATCTTTTGTAATTACCTCTGTCTCTTGTTGGTGCCTACCTTTAGTGAAAAATATATACATAACATTAATGAAACAAATCACTCTATCATTCTAAGACAGCTATTATAGAAAGACTATTACTTTCTTGCCAAAAAATGAAGATTGATAGACATTCTTCCAGTACATGATGAAAAGGCCAGTATAGTATTGTAAATAATATACAGCTTCTGAGAAAGGGTTGCTTGCTCACTGGAGAGCATAGTTACCTTTAATAGCTTCAGATATGTCTTACATTTGTACTTTTTATTTCTCAAATTCCTTTGACATTTATTTAATACACACTTTGAGAGTTGTGGGTGAATTATAATGCCCATTTTATATATTTGAAAAAACTGAAATCAAGCAATGTTAAAATCCAGCCCACAGAACTAGTATAGTTGGCAGACTTAGCCCTAGTTGCAACCTTAGATGTGAACTAGTTTAGCTTTCTGATAGAGGTAAAGTTACTCATCCAAGGTCACATAGGTATACGGCAGAGCTGAATACCTGACTTTAAATTTAATCTGATTTCCGCAATACTCACCCTGATGCCTCCTTAAAACGTAGGTCTCTCATCTCATGTAATTAAAGTTTATTCCACTCAGCTGTGCTGCCTAGAATAATTGACTAATGCTGTGTAACCCATGTGTCAGAGGCTCTTTTCTAGGAAATATTTTGAATGTCTTCTCTCTTCTGTAGCTCACTGCCTCTCCTTAGCTTTGAGAATGCTAATATCTGACACTTCATACTTGCCACCAGTTCCTCTTATAAGCACATAGGCTCACAAGAATTGAAACGTGAAGAGTATTATTTGTAAATTCAAAGAGCCACATAGGACTCATATGCCTTTGGGCACGGATGGATTTTTCTTTCCTGCACTGATGCTCCCTTCCATGCTATATTGTTTGCTTCCTGAAGCTCACCTCTTCTCTCAACCAGTGCATCATTTACTTTTCCCTACTGGTGTTCCTGCCCAATGTAGTCCTTCAAATCTCAATTGCGGTTCTTTTTAAAAATTCTTTAAAAAAATTTAAATTTAGCAATACTCAAAAAATTAAAAATTTTAAATATACAAAAAAGAATAAGAAAAAAACATATGTAAGAAACTGAACTTTTATGTATGTTTTAAAGAAGTATATATGTAGCATATATTTGTATGTATATAATTTGACAACATAACAAAACTGTTTATTTTTATCCTTCTAATTTTTTTCTTCTCCCTTAAAAATATTATATTGATGCTTTAAAGTGACAAAGATACAAACTTGCTCCCCCAGTACATGGAAGGCATAGCACTTCTCCTTTTCAGCCATTTGAGTCTCTGGGGAGAGGAAGAAGCTTAGTTTGGTTATAGCTTAGCTTGGTTTCTATAAAACACGTTCCCAATTTCAAGTCTGAAGCCTCCTTAGGCTCAGGTTCCAGGCACTGTGACTCTTTAGTGGTTCTATGATAGGCTGGCTGGCTGTAGCATCTTACCTGCAATCCTGGCTCCATGGCCACCATGGTTTGAACTTCCTTAAAACTGACAATAAATCAGATCCGTTTCTTAGAGCTTTAGTAAAAGAGAGGTTCCAATCAGAGTGCCAACAAAAGGAGTGAGAGAAAAGGGGCCTGGCTTAAAAAAAGGGCATAAAAAAGAGTGAATTCAGGGCCCCAGTTTTAAAAGATGTAGGCAGCAAATCAAAGGAGGTTATTTCCACTCAGAAGGTAGGGGACAGAGTGGGCTCCATTTTAGGCCACTAGACATGCTTAAAAAAGGCCTCTCCAGGATGTTTCCATAATAGAATTGGGCATCCCTAGAGAAGGGTTATGTGTACAAATCCCTTATCTGGTATAATTTTGGTCAAAAATACTCTTTTAAGTACCTTTGAAGCTTTTAAAATGTTCTCATCATCAATTTTCTTTATACATTTTCTTTGAAAGTCTAAAGGACTACACAATCATAGTCTAATCTATTTCAAAAGTGGTAGCATTTGGGGTCATTTTGGTAAGTTCATCTAAGACACTCATTACCCATAAGTGAACCTTTTAATAGCTCTTAGTAAATCAACAGTTGACTTGTCAACTCAGGATGGGACTTCCAAATCAAGCTGTGTTGACCTTTCTTTTTATTCTTTAATCAGGGATTCTACATTTGAAATTTAGGTAAGTATTCAATTAACTATGTATTAGCTTTAGGGTGTTAGAAGTAATTTATATCTGAAAAGTAAATAGAGGTCACTTAAAACATAAAATGAAAGCTCATTAAATTAGAAGTAATAAAATGTAATGCATTTTAACACATAGTTCTCATCAAAAGGCCTCAGGGTTCAGTAAATACTTTAATGCTTTTTAACCTTTAAGAAGGTTCACTTTCTTGGTTATGAAAGCTATAGAGTAATTTCCCAAGATGGCTCCAGTACAATCTTTTTTGAAAGTAGGCATGGCAGCTGGTTCAGTGGTGAATTTTTTTAGGCTTCTAGAATGCTCTTTCAATGAATGGATTTCCTTTTCTATGTTCCTGTGGTGGATGGGGGACCTAGTACCATGACTGAGCTTTAGTAGAAGGCATGACCTAATCCAGACTTTAATCTCACAGATAGCCATGATGGTGAACTCTTGGGACTTCACTTGTGAATTAAGGATAGGCTGCCTAATCATATTTTTGGGAACTATTGATGAGGTTTTCTAAATCAGTGATTCTCAAACTTTTCTTTCTCCCAGCATAGTTATTTTTTGCTATGAATAATCACAACAAAATATAATGTAAATTGACAACAAAGAAGGGATCCTAGGCAATTTGGTTTCCAGTATCTGTTTTTTTGGAATCTTCTACTTCTCTTACCTCTTCCTAGCCCTTTTCCATCTTCTTTCCTTCCCCAGGATTCACAGTAGTGGTGGCGGCTTTGAGCTACTATGGATAGAACTGTTATTGTGGAAGAATAGGGAGGAACCTTCGGCTCGGGACAGGAGCAAGCTAATGTGGGAATCTTGTGGCGTGGGAGGAATAGCTTCTCTGCAGGTGATATGCCATATCCTGGGAAAACCATCGCTCTAAATGTTGAATGAGATACTGTAGTAATTGTGCTAAGTTCTGAAATGCCACAAAGCTACCTCAGAAAAATGCATAATAATTCAAACCATATTGATTTATCCACCCACACTTGAAAAACAAAGTGGTTGTAAAATGCATGTGGGGATGAGTTAATGGTTTAAAGCTAGATACTCATGAAAAGAGCATCAAAAGCACTCAACATGCAGAAGAAAATGAAGTACAAAAGGAGATATAGAAAAATCGAGCAATTTCATAACCAAATTAAAATGTATATACATATGTATATATTTATGTATGTGTATTATAGTGCCTTGGAGAAGGATTGACTATTCATGCAGCGAGAAATGCCTAGAAGCTCTCTAGGAATCTTGATGTTTGTAGCTTTGGATGGAGGAGCATTCTCTCCTCTCAATGGAAGAAATTAGGCATCTATAGGGAACTCTGAGCTGGAGTTTTCATTCTGAGATTTTAAATCACTATTCAGGAGAATGCACAGAGATAGACACAGATGCATAAATGGGTGGTTGGTAGAAGAGGAGGACACTAGTCGAGGATACCAGGAGGTATACTAGGACATCATCAGAGTGGCCACCACAAGATGGAGATGATTAATGTGGGGAATGGCTGATCAATAGGGAGATTTCCCAGGCCAAAAATCCAGGAGGCTTGTGAAATGCTTCCTTCTCCTTTTTCCTCTGTTTCCTTTTCCATCTGAAAGGACAGATACTTAAATCCAATTTTTTCTATTCATTTTAAATGTTATTTGCTGATTTAATTAGCATTTCAAAATTGATTTTCAGTGGGTAAAGAGAATACTTTTAATTTTAATTCTTTCATGTCTTTAATCTAAGGTAGAGGATGCAAATGCTTGTGGCTGTGCTAAAAGTTATCTTAAATATAGAGAATTTGAAAAGATCAGAGATCTACATATCTCCCTAAACATTAGAAGCTTCTCTGGGGGTGTGGCAAGCCATATGTACGTGAGAGAATCTTCTGGTGCTGATTAAAAAAATTAATAATCTATATTTTTAGGTTACCCAAAAGAACAGGCAAAGGGATCTTTGTGTATCTGGGTAATTTCCCCTACGCAAAAACTGCCTGAGGTCTTTGTTCATAGACAGAGCCATGTCACTAAAAATGCAAAAGTATTGGGCAAATCTGACTTGTACAACTGGGAGGTGGTGGCCGCAGGCCAGTAAGTATCAGAGGCAGAGCTTACACGAGGTCTTCCTGACTCCAGGACTGGCCTCCTAGCCACTCTGTAATGTCACTGATCTGAGCATACCTTTTGACTTAGGGATTCCATTTTTAGGAATATCATAAAAAGGGGAAAATAACCTCAGCACAAAATATTCACAGCTGCTTTATTTGTAACAGGAACAAATGGGGAAAATTTGTCTTTCCAACAACTGGAGAATGGCAATGTAAATTAGAGTCCATTAATTTAATGAAAGAGGAAGTGTTGCTTGGTAGAGAGAGGTCTAGCTTTGGAGCCAGGAAGACCTGACTTGAAGTCCTGCTTCTGACATATACTATCTACATGATAATGGGCAAGTTACCTTTCAGTGCTTCAGGTAACATCCTAACACTGTAAATTGCATAGTTTTCTGTCTCCATTGGTAGAGACTTTCCATACTGGGAGTTAGCTAGGTATATCAATAAAATCATACATCAGGAACTGAAATATGAGGGACTGTTATGGTGATGAAAAAACAAATCTGAAGCATATAGGGAAATACAGGGAGATCGATAAGATGAGGCAAAGTAAAATTGGTAAAATTAAAACTAGATATACCCACAACAGTAATATAAATGGAGTAGAAAGGAAAGAACATAGGAAAAGAGAGCTAAAGTTAGGGGTGGAAGCTTGAGAGGGAACACAGAAGCATTTTTCTTTATATGTTAATGTGATTAGTTCTGCTTTGTCAAAGGTTCAGGGCTTAGGGGAAGAATTTGTTCCCCTATTCTGTGCATGCATTTGATGGTTTCTGTTGATGACTTAAAAAAATAAAACCAAACATTTGGTTTCATCCATGTAGGCAACTCCTGGTTATTCATGATCCATCTACTAATTCAGTTGGTCAAGTCTCTTTGCAGTGGTTGTCTTCCACATTTATAACTCCCTCTCTCCTTCCTTCTGCCTCATAGAGCCCCTCAATTCCTTTATGATGCAGCTTGGGAACCAACCTTTGCATGAAGCCTTTTACGAACTCCCTTCTGTCCCCTCTTCAAGCTGCTAGTGCCATCTCTCCAAAACTACCTCATTATAAATTCTTTTGCATATATATATTTATTAACTTAATGCTGTATATACACATGCATACATGCTCTCTCTCCTATTGGAATGTAAGCCCATTGTGAATAGAATTCTCTGTACTTATCCCAATAGTATCTAGTCTAGCACAGTGCCTGACACATAGTAGGTACTTAATAAATACTTATTGATTGATTGAGAATTGCTTGGGTTTTCAGAGACCGATTTGACTAAGGTCACATAGCATATGGGTAGCAGAAGCAGGACTTGAATTTGAACTTGAAGTCTTCCCTATTTCAAGGCCAGCTCTCTATCGACAATTGTACCTTGCTTCTCAATGGTTAATGGTTATTAATTTTAAAACAATAATGCATGCCTTGGAAAGATAGACATGAGCTGGGTTCAGAATTGAAGAGGAAGAGATAAGATTGGACTGAATTATTTTCAGTCTTACTGAGCTGCTCATTGGCAAAATACTTATCTTTTTTTAACATTAATATCTTCCAAGTGAGGGTATTTTCAAATCATTATTTAAAATGGCCTAGATTTTGCACATACAGGTTAAGCAGCATGCCCAAAGTTAACTTTAAGTGGGCATTGAATTGGACACTTGGCACTCTCTATCCTATTCTGTCAAAAGTGCAATGTGGTTTTCTACAACTAATTATCCTTCTATCCAGAAATAACTAGCACTGAACAAAAGCAGTTTGCTAACTCTGCATTCATAGAGAGCTGCGACATATATTTTCTAGTATAATTCTGTACTTACTGCTCCTACTTCTCTATGTCATTGAACATTTATCTCTGAAAGGATCCCATTACCTTTCTGTTTGAATTACCTATGTGGGGCATGAAGCCAGGTGACAAACTGCTCATTAATCCTGATTTTCATTGATTTTTGCTTTGCTTTAGTCTCTTCAACAAATCAAATCTATAAGTGCTCATTTAGCATCTACCATATGCAAAGTGCTAGCTTTGGCAGTAATAGAGAAGGATACAAAGATATACAGGACATTCTTCCTGCCTTCAAGGAGTTGACCATGGAATTCATTGGACTTAGAGTGGGAAGTGAAATTAAACATCACCCAATACAAATTTCTCATTTTAGAGTTAAAATCGAGGTCCGGTGATGTTAATCAAATTATATTTTCATAAATGAAATTAAAATTAAATTGATTAAAATGTATATACACATAAAAGATAATTAGAAGTGAGCAAAGAAATAAGAGACGAATTTAGAACTGATTGGCATTTGTGGGTATTGACATCTTTTAGTTGGCTTTTGATAGATTAGATCTGATGGCACTGTCCCTCAGTTTTATTTCCTTGCTGGTTCCTTATAGCTGGTTAAATGCTGAAATAATTAAACTTATAAATGGTATTCAATTTTCTATTGAGGCATAACACAATGACTGGCTTAGACCTTTTATACTGAGTAGATACAAAATCACCATCATTCTTTTTTCCCTCTTTCTTTTCTTTTTCTTTTTAGAATATTTTTCCATGGTTACATGATTTATGATTCCTCCCACCCCCTTTTCGACTCCCCTCCTGGAGCTGATGGCAGTTCCACTGGGTTATACATGTATCATTGTTCAAAACCTATTTCCACATTATTCATACTTGCAGAAGAGTGATCTTTTAATATCAAAACCCTAATCATATCAATATTGAACAAGTGATTGATAATATGTTTTTCTTCTGTTTCTACTCCCAGAGTTCTTTTTCTAGATGTGAATAGTGTTCTTTTTTCATAAGTTCCTCTGGATTGTTTTGGGTCATTGCATTGCTGCTAGTAGAAAAATATATTACATTCAATTGTGCTATAATATATCAGTCCTGTGTACAATGTTCTCCTAGTTCTGTTCTTTTGCTCTGCATCAGTTCTTAGAAATCTTTCAAATTCATATAGAAATCAAGCAATTCATCATTCCTTTCAGCACAATAATATTCCATCACCATTATTCTTACTTAGTAAAGAGCATAGACTAGTTGGTAAAACTAAGCATAGCACTTAAGTTATGCATTCTAGGTACTAGCTCTTCTACTTCTTTGTGTGATGTTGGAGAAAATGATGAATATGAGACTTAGGCCCTTAATCAAAAAGACGTTCATTTGAGTTTATATGCCATAAAATAATAATGATGAAAGCCCTTATCAATGCACTTTCCCATTTTTGTCTTCAGAAAGGAAGTGATTGACTTATCACTACTTTAAGTGATGAAGATCAGAGATCATGCAGGACTCAGAAATAACTTGATTCATGAGTTCTTCATTGTAGGCATTCTCTACGATGCAGTACAAATGGCAATTCATGTATGCATTCTTATTGTGTGTGATTCTTTTCTTTATTATCCTTGAATTTCCTTATGAGATCCACCCAGTGTGTTTGGTTAGGGGTTGTTCTTCTTCTGTATCTCTTGACATTATGTGGATACTGACAATACATAGACTATCTGCCGCTCATCCCTGTTCAATCTTTATGACTGGCCCATTGCCCCCTTTGGTCACACATCTCTCTGACAATGAACTTTCTGTCATTTCTTCTGTGCAATTCTCACCTGGGGATAAGTCGTCACCTACTTCCACCCACCATGCACCTCTCCATTGCTACTGAAAACATATACATTCACTGAAACTATATCTGATTATTATGCTTCTAAATGCACTGTTATTTTCCATCTTCCAGAAAGCAGTTAAGTGACTTCAAATGCACTATATCCTGGAGGCAGCTACCATTATCAATGAACTCCTCTCATACTTTGTCCTTGAAGACCTTTCATTCATAATAACCACTTAAAGTCTACCAACAGGTCAATGTGTACTGTTTCCAGAAACATATATTTAACCAAAGCCTTTATTGAGGATATAGAGTTTTATAACAGATGTATATAAATCATAGATGTAACTAAAATAGGCTATTGAGATTATAAAGGGAAAAATAAAGGATATATGGTATCTTTTGTCACTAGGTTGCTAATTTCATTCTAACATTTGAGAGCAATGACTGAGAATTATGTTCAGGGTGTGTGCATGTTGGTGAGCTTAAAATCAGTCAGTGGTCCCCATCAAGATTCTAAGATCAATTCCTTCAGGATCTCTGATTTCATCAGAGTGGGTATTCCCTCTACCAAGGCAGATTATGATCCCTTTATAATTAAGTAGATGATTTTGGATGGCTGCTTTTGCTGAAAATGCATTACTCCATGGCCACTCTATTGATGAATTCTCCAAACTTAGTCTTGTCCTCAGAAGAGAGATATACTTAAGTTTAGAGTTGAAGCCTTTCTGTCCTGGCGAGATCTGTCAGAAGTTGTATGCTTTTGGCTTCTGGGGTCACTCCCATACCAGGTAAGGGAGTAGAGCAGGGTTTTATGTAGTCTTACCAGTAAATTCCACATGAATGCTGGTTAGTGCCTTGAGAAAGGTGGGAGATGGTTCACGCTCTCACTCTAGATAATCAACCAAGAGCAGTGTCTGAGGCAGACTGATGGAATGGGGGAAGAGGGAAGGGAGGGGCAGTTTATCTTGTTTCTGCTTGTGCTCTCAGCTGCTTTATCAAAACGGTCTCTTTAAGGAGCACTAAAGTCACTGAAAGCCAGAATGCAGATGTAGGAATAATTTCCCCCTCTATTGTTAAAGTGTCTTTAGTCATTTCAGCTTCTGACAATTCAGCCCACAAGGCGTAGGAGTTGTTGTCAAAAAACTGATGAATGATATTGTCATTGACAGGAAAGAAACCAAGCAATTTGGAAAACCCTTTACTTTGAATCACATTGTATAAGCTGGATCTCACCACATAACATTCTCCTACCATTACTTCATTGGAAGCCTTGGGAAGCAGCAGCTCATTGCACAGACTCTTGGAAGACTCAGGTCTTTCTGCACAGGATCTTTACAAAAGGCAGAACCTTCCAGCTTTGTTGAAATGAGATTTTCTGGTCTTAAAAGAATTTATCATGCACCAAAGCATGTGGACTGAATTTATTTTATTTGCTTCTGAACACAAAAATTCAACACCATATATAGAAGACTCCTCTGAGAGCAGGGTTCTTAACTCAGTGACTGTGAACATTAAAAATGGTTTTAATGATATTTCTCTGCTCTCATGCCCTAATTTATCTCCATTCTTCCCTTCTTCTCTTTCCTCCTCTCATTTTCCTCTCCTCTCCTGCCTTTTCTTCTATCTCCTTATCCCTCACTGATGGTGAGCCTAAAAACTTTGACCTGCTCTGTTTCCAACCTGGGTGTTTTCACTCCTTCTAAGGCAGCATAGTGGGCTTCTACTCCCAGGGCTCTCCATTGCTGATGGTAGACCTAGTGTTTTAGTCTTCTGGTAGCTCAGAACTTTTAAGAACAAGTGGTCCACCAGCTGAAGCTTCGGAATCACAGGTAAGGTCACCACATTTGATCAATAACTATTTTTCAAACTCACTGGTTTCCTTGGCAATCCTATGCATTTTATTTCATTCATTTGAAAACCTGATTCTGAGAATGGGTCCCCCGGTTTTTTCCACCAGATTGCCAGAAGGGTTGATGGCACAAAAAAGTTTAAGAACTCCTGCTTTAGAGATCAAATACATTTCCGAAAAGTTGGCTATAAAGTAAATGTCTGTGAATCCATTCAAAGAACATTTGTTTAGGGTTGGACAAGGTATGTTCTTTATATTATTGTCCTACTTTGTTCAAAGCAATTTCCTAGAAATTGGGATTAGAAAGATAAAAATGAAATAGTACCTCACCTCACTCAAGAAGCTTATATTCTGTTGGGGAGGTGCAACATGTACATAGGGTAAAAGATATAAATTATATACAAGATAATATCAAGAGGGAGAGAGTATTAATAATTGAAGGGGGAAATCTGAAAGCTCTAATGAAGGAAGTGATGTTTGAGCTGTGATGGGAAGGAGCTTAAGGATTCTTCAAGGCTCAGTTAAGGAGGACCATCTGGGCAAAGATATGGAAGAGGAAGTGGAAATCCCATTTTACCACAGAACTGTGCCTTTACAGATGTGTTCCCATGGGAAAATATAACAAGATTTTGTCTCTATGCTTTGATGGATTCAGGTCGATGTGGGTGTTTTCCTGCCACTGGTACATTTACCAATTATTCATGGTTTCCTATCTTGTGAGATTAACCACTAAGCCATTCTTTTCTTTTTAATTTAAAGTTTTATTTTTATTGTCACACAAAATGCACTTTCATATTGTTCACTGTCATAAGAGTACACATACATAACCAACCCCCAAAATAAAACTTTAAATACAATGATGTAAAAGATGACTCCAACAGTTCTTTTTCTGGAGGTGGATAGAATTCTCTGCCATTAGTCTTTCAGGATTAATCCACCACTAAGTCATTCTGTAAATCTTCTTTAGAGCATCGCACTCATCGTTTGAAGGCTTTCCCATAATTAATATATGTTTGTTTAAATACAAATATGCAGACTTGTTTATTCTCCTCTACTGACAATTCATTCACTCTTTTTCATCTTGTGGAAGCCTTGTTCAAATTCACTCCAGTTGTTGAGATGGAGGGGCTACGTCTAGCTCTCTCGACATTGAATGGATATTGGTAGAGAACTCATAGTACTTATGCAACTTTAATTCTTGCTACTTGATCACTCCTTTTCTTCTGTAAAATCTTTCTGTTGCTTTATTTGGAATGTGTTGCGAACTGTTCACTCTAATGTGAGCTTTTCTGTCCACATTTGAGTGCTTCTCTTCTTGGGGCAGATAGGTGGTAGAGTGGATTGTGGCAGGTCTGGTGTGTGGAAGGCTCATCTTTCTGAGTTCAGATCTGGCCTCAGATACTTACTAGCTGTGTGACTAGGCAAGTCACTTAATCCTGTTTGCCTTGGTTTTCTCATCTGTAAAATGAGCTGGTGAAGAAAATGGCAAACCATTCTAATATCTTTGCCAAGAAAACACTAATTGGAGTCATGAAGAGTCCAGACATGACTGATACAATGAAACAATAGCTCCTTCTCTTCTTCAGGGATGGTGATATTCTAGGATACATCACTGTGCCGCACCACCAGAAGAATATTATTTTCAAAATATATGCCTTTGCTAAGAGGAAGTGGAAGGAGCCGGAGCTCCAGAGTTAGGTTAGGAAAATGTAAGTTTAGATCCAGTCTTGAACATTGACTAGCTGTGTGACCCTGGGCAAGTTATTTAACCTCTCTCAGCCTTAGTTTCTTTATCTGCAAAATGGGACTAGCTGTGTGACCCTGGGCAAGTTATTTAACCTCTCTCAGCCTTAGTTTATCTGCAAAATGTTTAATAATAGCACCTACCTCCTAGAGTTGTTGTGGGGATAAAATGAAATATTTATAAAGTACTTTGTAAACCTTAACACACTATATAAATTCTGGTTATGATGATGATGGTGATGATGATGATAAGGATGATTCAATTTCCCAAAGGTAGTCCATTCCACTCTCCTTTCCTATTCACTGCTGGGCTAGCTCATCGACCATTTAAAAAGAAACATAAATGAATTTAAACTAATATTCTGAATTTAAGTGTGTAGGCAACCTATGGAGTATAACTCCCTTACATATGGTCTTAGAGAAATCTTTAAAGGGGAAATGATTGCAAAATGACACTGGAATCTTGCCTTCATATGGCAATAACTGGAATTTAGGGCTATGACTGAAAGAGAAGATTTGCCAAATCTAAGATGAATTAGCTGTCAGCTGCACAACATCTGGTTCAACTAGGTCTCATTCATTCATTCCTTGCCTTGAACAATGTTATTTCTATCTGGCTAATCAACATTAGAATTTAATTTCATAAATGACTACATTCTTTTGATTGTGAATTATGTGGGTAAACACTAATTACCCCTGTAAGAAGAGGCAGTTTGATGTTGCAGAAAGTGTGAGTGGTTCTTGAAACCAAGAAAACTTGGATTTACGTCTTACTCCTAATACTTTCTGGCTATTCTTTATTGAAGTTAATGCAGAGCTTTAGATTTAATTCCTAGGTAAGTAGCATAATTAGTAAAGGAATTTAGTTACTTCTGGGCATTATTTTGACCAGAGGTTCTTCATTAAAAATTATTGATATCTTTTGTTTTTACATCATTACCTCTTTCAAATGTATCCTCCTGTCCAGAGAGAGATAGAGAGAAAAATAAAAAAGTAGTTTAGTAAAACCAACCAATACATTAATGAGGTCTAACAATTAATACTTTGTCCCATACCCATGATCCCCTGCTGTAGAAAAGAAGGGAGAGTGGAACATTTTTGATGAGTTCTTTTTATACATTATTGCTTACTGCAAAGGTTCTTAACCAGGAATCTAGAAACTGGTTTAAAAAAACTGATAGGTCTATTTCTTTTCTCAAATAAATTTTTAATGATATCTTTTTCTTTTTATCACCAAAATTCTTCCAAGATTCCTCTTCATCCCTCTTCCCCTCCCAGAAAGCCAATGTATATAATTAATAATATTTTTGAAAAAAAATGAAAAAGAAAAATGAGTAAAACTAATCAATGCATTGGAAAAATGTAAAAGTTTATACAATATTTCAAACTTAGAAACTTCCTTTCTCAGGAAAGGGGCAGGTTAGGGTGGGGACTTCTCATATCTCTTCTTTGGAACCAAGCTTATTTTCATAAATTTACAACAATTATTTTTAATTTTTGTTGTTGTTCTTTCAATTTACATGGCAGTCATTATGTATAATGTTTTATTGATTCTGCTTATTTTGTATCAGTTCATGTAAATATTTTGATGCTTTTCTGTATTAACATTCATAATTTTGTGTGAGTTAATACTTCATTACAAACATTTAATGCTGCTTGTTTAGCTATTTCCTAATTGACGGGTTTCTAATTCTTTGACATCACAAAGAAAATGCTGCTATAAATGTTTTGGTGTGTAGATATTTTCTTCTTATTGACAGCTATATTTCATTATAATTTGTTTCCTTTGCAATTATACATATTTTATTTGGTGTATTTAAAATTATTCTGAGAAGACCTTCATTGATTTTACTAGATTGCCAAAATGATTGCATTGATGCCCTCTTTCTTTAGATGGAGTATTGAAGATGAAACAGTCTAGCCAGAGAGAGTTGTCTTTCAAAGATTAATAGAACCAGCAGAGGTCCATATGTTGAAACCCGTGTCAGATTTTTCAGTCAACTGACTCTGGTCTACCAGCAGAGCTCTGAGAAGTGACTTTGATCCAATCCAGGAGCACACTGATCTCCACAGCCAAAATGGTGAATTCTACATGCAAGTGACTGATCTGTCCATTGGCTATGTCTCAAATGGAGTGAGCTCGGAGGAGCTAGTCCTTTGTAGCAACTGATTTAAATTTGAGCTGATTCTTCTCAGGGATGGAGGTTATATAGAAGTGAATGTGGTCTTGGTTTTGGGGTATGTATTTGTGGTTTGTACTTCTCTTCTTGTTCTCTTCTTAGTAAATATCCAGTCCTAAAAGTTAATTGACATTAATTGGTTAATTAAAATTGGGACCCTATTAATTTTTTGTGTGTGAATGATTAGTGACTGATATTTGGGAGAACACATCGTAATGGGAGCTCAAGCTGATAGAATAGGAAAGAAGTCCCTTGTCCCTCAGAGAGAGAGAGCTAGATATGAACCTGTTTTGTGGACCTGACTCTTCAGTGTGAATATAGTTTAGAAAAGTCCTCCTAGAGCTTATAAAGGCTATACAATTATTTATATTCTTTAAAAATAATGTTTTATTTTATTTTTCTCAATTACATATAAAGACAAATTTTAACATAATTTTTGAGTTCCAAATTCTTTCTCTTTCCTTCCCCCTTCTTGAGAAGGGAAGTGCTTTGATATAAATTATACACGTGAAATCATGCCACACATATTTCTGCATTAGCCATGTTGCAAAAGAGAATATAGATGGAAGGAAAGAAAGAAAAAAGAAGGAAGGAAAGAGAGAAAGGAAGGAAGGAAGAGAGAAAGGAAGGAAGAAAGAAAAGAAAAAACCAAGAACAATAAAGTAAAAAAAGTATGCTTTGATTTACATTCAGTCTCCATCAGTTATTTCTCTGGAGGTGGATAGCATTTTTCATAACAAGTCCTTAAGAACTATCTGGTATCATAACTACTTATATTCAACTATGAATAGCCTCTGACAGCCTATCCATGATCCTGACTATCCACATTAAATAAATTTAATCTCTTCCTAACAAAACACTTTATTTAGTGGTATTTCAACTAGTTGGGATCATGTCGTAAAGTGAAACAAGACTAACGCTTAACAGATTTGGGTGTTTTAATTTTGGTACCAAGTTTTAAACGGAATGATGAGGACTGTCAGATAACTGGTAGAAAAAAATGGGCAGTCTCATTAATAGATGAATTTGGAAGGATGTGAGAATAGAGTTTATTAATTATCTTTTCATCTTCCAGTTTCTGCAACAGATTGGTGAAAAAATATAACAAGATCTGGAAAATCCAAGTTCTCTAGTACTTGTAACAATTAATGATAACACAATACAATTCACAGTGAGTTTCTCATTTTCCTTTCCTTTTCCCCCATTTTATTAACCACCCCAGCTTTACAGGTGTGGAAACAAACTTATTAAGTAACTTGGCCAAGATCATACAGGTGATAAAGTTTAGTCAGGATTCAAATTCACATCCTCTTCATGCTACATTTAGCGCTTTTTTTTCACTCTGGCATGCTACCTCAATTAAGGTGTCTTTTCTTGTTCTCTCATTGTGATGAGAAGTCTTTGCCTTCTTTAGCAAGATTTTATTTTATTTTTTCCTAACTTTAAACAAAACCTAAAAAAGGCAGTCGCCTTTTCCACAAGGATCATGGCCCGACCTTGATGACTTTGTCTCTATCTCAGTGACCCGGCTTTTGAACTTTTCATAATAGTTGGGTTTCTGGCTTTGGGGATCCAGTCCCTCCTCTATGGCAGAATTCGCGACATCCATTGTGTGCCAGTTTCCTGCTGCCTTATTGTCCCATATCAGTGGTTCCCAGATTCTCGTGGCAAGGTCCCTGACACATGTTACTAGAACTTCTTCTTGCCAACTCCTGTTTTTATTACTCCATGAACATGCCTGTCCATCTGAACCTATATCAAAGGCCTGCTGATTTGGGCTTTTGCCATCCATCTTCCCATTTGGGTCTTTCTTTCATCTGAGGGCTCATTTGGACTAACACAGGGCTATTTGTGCCAAACTTCTGGTCCTGCACCTGGTTTACTGGCATTGTCTCTAAGTTTCTGCCTGGATTAAAACCCCAGGCCTTAGACTCTGTTTCTACCTTACCGTATAGTACTGGTACCCTGCTGTCCTTTCCCCTGGGACTGATCTCCTTCTGGTCTTAAGTCCATTTTCTAGAGTCATGTCTTCATATACCCAAAGCTAGAGTTACAAACTCCTTTATTCTAATCTTATGGCTTTCAGATATTTATGGATTCCTGGTTCTATTCTTCTGCCCATGCCTTAGTTGTCACTCTAAATGAGGGCATGGAATCAAACCTGGTTCCAAAGAAGAGATATGAGAAGACTCCCCACCTTCCCCCTTGG
Organism: Gracilinanus agilis; assembly: GCF_016433145.1. Classification (NCBI taxonomy): domain Eukaryota; kingdom Metazoa; phylum Chordata; class Mammalia; order Didelphimorphia; family Didelphidae; genus Gracilinanus; species Gracilinanus agilis. The sequence continues at coordinate 100,178,577 of NC_058130.1, forward strand.
CAAAAGTAAGAGGTTCATGAGTATGATACATTGTTCATATTTTGGGGTATTATTTTGACATATTGATCAGTTTTGTTGAATTTTTTCTTTTTTTTTCATTTTTTCCTTAAAAATATCACTTAGTTCATAACAAGTGGGACAAAGAAAGGAATATATTTAAAGAGGAGAAGTGAGGGAATGATCATGTTTAAAATGTGGGCTGAGGATTAGGTGGATCATTATAGTAGGGAAATAGAAGAAATTGGATTGGGCGAGGTGGGAAGAGTTGCTTCTGCTATTTAATTATCTCTTTTTCATCATCTTTTCTTTTCTTTTTTCCTCTCTATTTCCTCTCTTTTTCTCCTTTTTACCATCTCACTTCTTTTCCTTGCCTAAGCTTCCTCTGATCTTTCTTCTCTCCTTTCTCTGGTCAACCTTTTCGTGGGGCAGAATAAGACACTGGATTTAGAGTCAGGAGATCTGTATTCACTTCTCAGCTCTCTGACATTTACTGCTCTGCATCTTGGAGCAAATTACTTCCTCTCTTTGGACCTCAATTTTCTTTAAAAATGTTTTTTAAATGTATGCTTATTTTTATTTTTTAAATTTTATTTATTTGTTTTTTAAATGGATAGTGTGTGTTGTTAGCGTGAAATGTATAAATGCACATGAAAACAGTTTGTTAATTGTAAATAGCTCTAACTATGTGAAATATTTAATTAATAAATTTTCTTTTAATGATTATTGATGATCAATTAACAATTAATTATTAACAATATTAATAATCTCTTCTTTTTCTCCTTATCTGCATTTCTTCTCTTCCCCTTTGCATTTTCCCTCCTTCTTTCAACATTCATTATTGTGGCCAATCATTTGTTTTTTTGTCACCCCCTCTATATCCCTTCTCATAGTAAGACAACTGTCTATTTAATAGATTCTGATTATACTTAAAAATCTACATTATAACATTAAGAGCTAGCATTTACATAATACTTAAAGTTTGTAGGTATTTTACAAATATTATCTCATTTGGCCCTCACAACTCTGGGTGGTAGCTGTGATTATTATTCCCACTTTCTAGTTGAGGACACTGAGGCAGGCAGAAGTTAAATGACTTGCCTACAGTCACATAGCAAGTAACCTCTGATTCTGGATTTGAGCCCACATCTTTGGCTCCTAGAGAAGGAAATAGTGAACCATTATTTTTTCCAAGAAAACCCCAAAGCGGATAAGAAGGGTTGGATTTGACTGAAAAATGATGACCAACAAATTCTTGACTCCAGTGCTCTATTCACTGATCCACTTAGAGTCCTATACCCCTCAATGAGGTCTATTTTCATTGTTGTAAAATGGAGATAATAATACAAATCACACTTATCTAACAAGGCTGTTAAGAGGCTCAAATGAGATGATGTATGTAAAGTTCTATAAATTTTGAAAGGTTCTATCAAAGTTAGTGATTATTATTCTCTAGAGAGGCATTATTTCTGGTTTCTATTGCTAGTAGGAAGAAACTATAGGTTTTTCATAAACAGTGTTGAGTCCTCTTAGTGCCATCAAGGACTTTAATGCAGGGGACCCTTGACAGTTTTAATTTGTTGTAACAACAGTGTTGAAGCAATTTCACTGGATTTTTCTGTGGTTAGACATGGACCCATATAAATTATATTGCTATATGCCCAGAAGTGTGTTAGTAAATGTTTAAACAACTAGGAAAAAATGTCAATAAGACATACCTTTAAATTTAATTTGCATTATATATCTTTTAAAAGAAATATATTTTAATTAATTTTGTTAGCCATTTCTCAATTACATTTAACACTTCTTAAACTATTCATAATTTTTTTAGTTCTAAATTCTTTCCTTCCCTTCTGTTCTTCCCTCACCCCTTGAGAAGGCAAACAATATGATGCTGATTATACATAAGAAGTCATGCAAAACATATTTCCAATTAGCCATGTTGTAAAACACAAAACAAGACAAATAAAGAAATAAAAAATACACTTCAAACTCAGAGTTCCTCATTGCTGTTTCTGGAAGTCATAGCATTTTTCATCATAGGTCCTTTGAAATTGTCTTGGATCACTGTATTAATCATACTAGCTAAATCTTTCGCACTTGATCATCATTACAATATTGTAGTTACCATGTACGTTGTTCTTCTGGTTCTGCTCACTTTACTTTGCATCAGTCTATATGTCTTCTCAGGTTTTTCTGAAAACTGAATCTGTATAATTGATATTTTCTTCATCACTTTCTTAAGTCTTCAACCAAAGAATAAATCAAGCCCTGATTTGTAGCATTTGCTGACTTCTGAAGTGTAAATACTCTTCTTGAAAATTTAACAATCAACCCTCCAGAGCCAGTAGGAACTAGCCACAGTACATCCCTATGTATGTCTCAACAATTATGTTCAACTTGAAAATGATTTTAGAGAAGCTATGTGTTAAGTAGAGAAAGGAACAAAACTACAAAGCAAGGGTCCTGAATGGCAGCAGGGGCAGGAAGCATTCATTTTCAAAGAAGGTAAAGACTTGGTCCTACTTTTTTTTTTCTCATGGCTTCATATTTTTTTCACTTCATTTTTTTACACTGTCAGAAATCCTCACTTATTAGGGATTAGGGGTGATTCGTTTTAAAATGCAAACATTTGAGAGGGTTAAGGGTATATCATTCATTTATTCAATTTCAAGCATTTGTGGGCTCTGAACTGTGTTAGGTGCTAGGTATACAAAGAGAGTCTCTATCTTCAGAGACAGTCCCTGCCCTCAAAGAGTTTACATTCTACTGGGAGAGATTATGTGTATATATGTATATACTTTTTGTTGTTGTTTTAGTTGCTTGTGACTCTTTGTAATCCCATTTTGGGATTTTCTTTGCAGAGATATTGGAGTGGTTGCCATTTCCTTCTCCAGCTCATTTTATATATGAGGAAACTGAGGCAAACAAACTTAAATGACTTGTCCAGGACCATAGAGCTAGTAAATGTCAGATGCTGGATTTAAACGGATGAAGATAACTCTTTCTCATTCCAAGTTCAGTGCTCTATCCTATGTGCCACCCAGCTGCCCATTTTCTTTCTCTGTGTATGTATGATATGCACACATATATTTATATATATAATACACAAAAGGTAATTTTTTGTAAGAGGGTGAGATACTAAGAGTTGAGGGTGAGAAAGGAATCAGGAAAAGCTTCCTGTAGAAAGTGCTATTTGAGATAATAATTGAAGGAAACGAGGGATTCAAAGTGGCAAAGGTGAGGAGGAGAATATGCCTCTAAGAGGCATGGCGGACAGAACAGAGATTGAAGATGGAGAGTTGTGTTGGAGTTATAGCAACAATGTCAATTTGGCAGCACCATGGGGTCTGAGAAAGAGAGCACGCATAATAACTATGCTGCATTTGCTAAAGAATCTTGTGTGGGGGCAGGTAGGTGGCTCAGGTAATTGAAAGTCAGACCTAGAGATGGAAGGTCTGAGGTTCAAATGTAGTCTCAGACACTTTCTAGGTGTGTGACTCTGGTTAAGTCACCCCATTGCCTATTCCTTACCACTCTTCTGCTTTGCAGCCAGTATACAGTATTGATTCCAAGACAGAAGGAAAAAGCTTTTTTTTTTTCCAAAAGAATTTTATGTAATATCAACACATTCATGGAAGGCATCCTATTGGAGGAGAGCTTTTAAAGCTGCCTTTTGCTTTACTAAATCAAATGCTTTTATGTCATCAGCAAACAATAAGTATGTACAATTTCTTCCCCTTTGTGTCAATCACATGACTAAATATTTGGTCTACTGTAGAATACAGCTAATGAGAAGAAAATAGACAGGAATTCACATTTTTATGGAGGCTACCTTTCCTTCATGTATGTCTCAAATGCGAAGATTTTAATAGGAAAAAAAATAGGGGTGTGTGTTGGTAGTTACTGATGTCTTTTCAATTATCTTTTTAAAGAAAGAAATGATGCTCCAGATTTTTGCAATCTTTGATGTTTTCCCCTGTTCAGATATCTTGAGATGTTATCCTTCCTTATCCTTAAAATCACACTAACTAGTACAGATTTCCTCTGTCAAAGGTTCTTAGCTTAGAGTCCAAATACTCTAAAGTGGTTGGTAGATAGATTTCAGAGGACTTGCAAACGTGGACAGGAAAATGTTGCATCTTTATTTTCATTGGGGCAGCTAGGTTGTACCATGAATGGCCCAGAGTTAGGAAGGCTCATCTTTCTGAGTCCAAATTTAGCCTCAGACACTTTCCAACTGTGTGACCCTGGTTTTTATACTCTTGATCTTATCCAGTTTCTCTTCCTGATTTTGTCTCCCTTAGTAACACTCTCCCTTCCTCATCAAGCAAAGCATGGATTGAGATGTTCAAATACAAATAATATACATCCATGTTAATTGATGAGGCAAATTATTTTTTAAAGAAATAAGAAATTTGTTCTCCTTTTCATTTCTTATGCTTCTCCTAATTTTATCTTTTCATGGCCATGGGATGATGTGTTATAACAAGGTTTCATGCTAAAATTTCTGCAAATATGCTTTTCCTTTCTTCCCTTCTCAAAGTCTTAAGAGGTGAGACTGCTCACAATTTAATAAAATGTATTTTATTTAATTTGTTAAATATTTCCCAATCACATTAAAATTTTTAAACATTCATTAAAAAATTTCAAGTTCCAAATTCTTTCCCCCTCCCCCACATATTCTAAACCCTTGAGAAGGAAAGCTATATAATCTCGTAATCTTCTACCATCCTAACAAGTATAATTCTTGACTCACAATGTTGCTCTGTTCAACAAAGCACTCAAGTGTTTGCTTCCCAAGGCAATTTCGGGGCTCTGTGAGTTTCCTTGTTAGAGTGATTCATCTACTGGGGGATATGGGATGTTCAGGGAGGATTAGCACCTCTAGCTTGTGGGTTTGCTGAGCCTTTTTCAGGTTTGCTTATCCACCTTTGGTGTCCACCTCTCACCCAGCTTTCACCTGTGGCTCCAAGAAACTGGAGCATCTGCAGTATGTAGCCTATGCAGTTTACCACAGTAAAACCATCTGTACAGCTGGGCTAAACAAATCATGTTGAGGCTGAACCAACAGGCTTTGAACTCATCAGTAAGTGGCGGGAATGTCTACTCCAAGCCTATGAAGACTTCCCCAGGTGGTAGATAAGAACAATTTGTTTCAAGGATCATGAGGTTGGGCCATTCATCTTGACTTTGGTCATACTTCTACTGGACTTAGATGACTCAGGAAGGGAAAGTGAGGCTTGCAACTCTGCCTCACTTAAATCCAACTCATAGGCAAGTGAAGACATCACCCCATGATGTCACTGGTATTATTTGAAAATGAAGATAAATATCAATAACAATGATGCATCTATATGATTTAAACATCTGTAGGAAATACAAAAAGTCTTTTGATGTCTTTTTCTTATTCCCCCCCCCCTTTTTTTAGCTTTAACAAATACTGAAATACTGTAACTGTAAATTGTATCCTCTCACCTTTATGCTTTCTTCCCTAATGTAAGACCAAAGCACTTCAGTGCAAAGGAAAGGGATTTTGGAAAGTTCTGTGATCTTAAAAACCAATCTGGGACCACAATAGACCCTAACAGGCAAAAACAAAGCTTTCCCATGAGGTTGTCAAGGCCATTTGTAGAAGTCTTTGCTTTCTCTATTCCCTCTTGGTTTCTACTTCCTTTCTCTCCGCTAAAAACATAAAAGCCTTTTCTCTTCCTCGTTGAAAACCACTCCCACTGAACAACTTTGAAGTTACAAGTGGTTATTAATTAACAACAGATTTTAATGCAGTTCTTGAGGATTTAAATAATAGACTTTGCCTGAGTGCTGGGAGTGAATCATGATCATATTAGTCCCGGATTCCAGGAGCTTAGAAGCCATTTCCAACCAATTTTAAAGGGCTGTTACACTCTTCAATAACAAGTTGCTTTTATCTTTCAAATCAGGCACAGAATATTTAATAGCTATCAGAAAAGGCAAAGTCAAGTGATTTTAAGAGATTTTTTTCATTTCGTAGTTTTTACATCTTTTCAGCACCCTGAAAATAACCACCAAATATTTTCCAATTAATTTGTTTTCATGTGGTAAATGTTCCTAGAAATTTGCTTTTACTGTTTGGAGACATTTAAAAATGATTAAGTAGATCATATTGTCAGGTTTCTCTTACCTCTACCTGCTGAAATCCCTTGACCTCACAAGTGTAAGAAAATAGAGAAGGACTCAGAAGCTGGTGCCAAGGATGTAGTTATATCTGACTTTGTGATACAAAATTAGCATCATCCAGCTGTTGAGTGTTCCTAGGGCCAGGACAGCAGGTAAATGGTTCCTTCTCCTGAGCCAAGGAGCATCACTAATGAGCTGCTTCAGTTCCTGCTTTATAGAACATTTTCTGCCTTTTCTTTTGCTTAGGTTTCCTCCTTGTGATCCTTCAAGAAAGAATTTTTTATGCCGATAGTCACTTCTAGTATTTCCATTCTTTTAAAACTCCATGTGTCTGCCAAAAGGGGTAAATGGCCAGATTTTGAACCTCCTTAGGGATAGGGGTGGAGATTTACTTCAGGTAGAGACTTGAACTTAAAGAATCTAATAATAGATAATAATAACAGTAGTTATCATTTATAGGAAGCTGCCTATTATGTGCTAGGCAATTAGGTGGCATAGTGGATAGAATGCTGGGCTTGGAGACAGAAAGACTTGAGTTTAAATCCTGCCTCAGACACTTACCAGCTGAGTGACCTTGGGCAATTTACTTAACATCTGTGTGCCTCAGTTTTCTCAACTGTAATATGGGAATAATAATAGCACTTAACTCCCAGGGTTGTTGTAAGGATAGATAAAATCAGACAATTTTATAAAGGACTTCACATAATGCTTACAGTAGAGTAAATGTACATCAACTCCTGGTCTTTCTGGGTTATCTTGATAGCATCATGGGAGAGCATTGAAGACTTGTCTCTGTATTGCAGGTTCATAGAAGGTGCATTAGCCTAACTCCAACTAAGACATAAGATCCATTGTAGTACATACAAGTATTTTCCCTCTGAAGTTTATATGGTCAACTATTAAATGACCATATTCGAATGACCTTTTATTGACTAGCTCAGAGGAATTGTTTCCTGTCATATAATTCCCCCTCAAGAATCTGTCTTCAGCCATAATGATTCCCTCAATGACAATCTTCCTCCACAATGTCATGCCTCTCATAACCATTTACCTATGAGCAAATAATTCCCTGAAACTCTGGAATGGTTCACGGCTAATGGCTATTGAGTCCGACCTGGCCTCTATCCCTAGGGGCATAATCTCTTTAATTCAACCAGCAAAGAATGCCTTCTTATTCCTGGGACTTGGCATAACCCAGGTCTTCTTGTCCCCTGTATTGGTAGTACCAGATATGATGAACTCACTATGAATATACCTTTTTAGAAGACTGCGGTCTTTGACAAACTTCTCCTTGTCCAGCTTTAAGTCCTCCCTGTATTCTTTTAAGCATTTTCATTGGGTCTCATGCTAGGCTTACTGCTGAATTAGGGTCTGCACACTGTAAGCACAGACCATGCACATGCCTTAGGAAACTATAATCTCTTGCTAACTCCTAACTCTGGGGGATCTCATATAATACTTATGGCTTCCTGTAGTCTTTCCAGGTCTTGGCCCTTCCCTCTTCTTGTCTTCTAGGTGTCATACAACTGAGTTGTCAAAACATAGGATCATAGATTTAGAGATGGCAGGGACCTTAGAGGTCATATCATCCAACCTTCTTCATTTTGCATATGATTCCACCACCCCACCCCCTCCCAGTTCACCTAAGTAGTAAGTAGCAGATTTAGGATAAGAAATCAGAACTTCTTAATTGAACCCATTAAGGTTGTTAGATATCCAGGCAGAGGACATCCTGCCTAATGTCCTTTTAGGTTATTGCTCAATCCCTTTCAAAAAACTTCCATCAGCATAGCCTCTTTTCAGCCCTAAATTGTTCTCTTTTATACAAATGAACAAAGAATACCCCCTGACCTGGATCTATGCATTATGATCATCACAGAATGCTTCTGAAGGGAATACTCCAAAATAACTAGGATCTCTACCTTAAATAGCTGATAGTTTCCAAATGGGGAGGGGTCTCTTCAAGTATCCAATCCAAAATGACTCTCCCCAATTTGTCCATATTAAAGGCCCTCTTGCCAATCTTTTAAAGAAGGTCTATGTCTGGTTTTAGAAACCAGTTCAGAATAGCCTATGCTGGGTAAAACTTCTTTCTTTGTTACAAGACTCTGGGCCCCTTTTTCTTAGATGCTAACTCTATCATGAGAGAGGTGTTGATACAATAGAAAATTTGCAAGTAGCTCTTGGAATCCCCTTCTCTCCTGTATAACAGTTCTAGATTCAAGGCATTCTTTGGATCCATGCCCACTCAAAACCCTAGTTTTAGGTCCTCTCCCATATATTAACTTCTCTAGGTAGCCAAAGGACATAATTAATTCAAAGCAATGGCATTTAATGAAAAAAACCTAGCAAGACCATTCAATAAAGAATTTCCTCCCCATGAACTCTCTCTCATCACACACTCTCAGTGAATGGAATGGCTATACAGAGGGTTTAAATATGAAGAACTCACATGAACAACTTGCACCAATGGTGTTGTGGGATCACCGGTGTTTTCTGTAGGTGTCAAAATGCTGGATCTGATTGAATCTTCTCTCTGCTAGATGATGCATCTTAGTATCTTTGTTGGTCGTGCTGTTCTGCTGATTTTCAGAGGTCACCTGGTGACTTTTATCATGTTACTCTGGTGACGGCTAGGTATTTCATTTCTGCTGGTTGCTACTACTAGCTTTTGGTGCATCTTTTCAGCACCACTCAGGCCATCTCAGAACTAGTCTGCTAGGGCATAATGACTAGAACATCTTCTTGGTTAGGGCATTTTGATATTCTTTAGTTATAGCCACTTAAAAACCCACTTAAAAAATCCAGACAGAGTAAGATGAAAATCTGGGAGCAGTTATGTGGCTCATTGGATTGAGAGCCAGTCCTAGAGATGAGAGATCTAGGTTTAAATCTGGCCTCAGACATTTCTTAGCTGTGTGACCCTGGGCTAGTTACTTAACCCTCACTGCCTAGTGCTTAGTGCACATTACACAGTATTGATTCCAAGACAGAATGTAAGGGTTTTAAAAAAAAGTTCTATGAAAATCCTTCTGTAAAGTGAATAATCATTTGACATTTTACTTTTTATGGTGGAACCAGGTTTCAATATATCAGTTTTTTTTTAAAATTTTTTATTTTTTTTATTTTAAACCCTTAACTTCTGTGTATTGACTTATAGGTGGAAGAGTGGTAAGGGTAGGCAATGGGGGTCAAGTGACTTGCCCAGGGTCACACAGCTGGGAAGAGTCTGAGGTCGGATTTGAACCTAGGAACTCCTGTCTCTAGGCCTGGCTCTCAATCCACTGAGCTACCCAGCTGCCCCCTCAATATATCAGTTTTGCTTAAATTGGGGGCTGTACTTTTATGTTTCCTCCCTTACTCAACTCTTCTCTACTGAAATTCTTTTTCTAGTACATAAGTCAGTCTTTAGGACATAATTTTCTTATCCCTCCCTTAATAAATTTTTATTTTCTTTGCTACTACGAATTCTTTTTGACACTTTTCTTAGCTAAATAAACTAGCCAAACAGTGTTCTGAATAAATAATGGTGACAGTACTATTTATTGCTTCCATGGACAATAGCTTTCAGTTAAAGTGTTTCAAAGTCACATAACAACAACAATTAACAAAGAAGTAAAGATACCTGTGCCTGGGAGAGGATTTTGTGTCCAGCTGTTGACAGAGACCCACAACTAAGTAAAAAAATATTCCAGAATGTAATTGTTAGTAACATGCAGAGGTCATTATGTGTTTAAAATCTATAAGCATGCCTCATTATCATAGCATTGTGGCTTGCACTGAAAAACTGCTTTGGAAAGATAGACAGATGTAGAAATAGAGGTATCTTGGATTATAAATTATATATTATTTCTAAAAAATTCTGTATAAAGCAAAAATTAATATAATAATTCATTTACATAAGAATTAGCTTTATATCAATTCCACAAATATTTATTCAGCTTTGATTATGTAGAACCATAACTAAAGTGGGATGGTTAGGATGTTGCCACAGGGTATTGAATTTAGAGGATGCTGATAGAATTTTCAGTGCAATACAGAAACAATAAGACATTACTTAGCAAAAGTAGTTAAAATAGGAAGCTAACAGATGGAACTGTGATGAGCTTTTCCTCTGCTCTCATCACCAATGGCAGCATACTCACAGTGGTTTCATGTTGGTATTTCAGAGTCTCTGTTATTTCACATTTCTCTACTTTCAATTGAAGCTCTACTTCATACCATTTGTCCTGATTATGATATTTGCCTCAGGTACAAAATTCCTAGCTATAGTTCTGCCAGTATGTACAAGGCACAACCCTAGGAACTGGGAAAATGAGTTGACTTAGAAAATTTGGGCAGAGAAGGAATTGTGATTGAATCAACTAGAATCTAATGACTCCACAAGACAACAAGAAGCAGTAAAACAACATCACAAGATTGAAAAAAATAGAAGAAAATATAAAGTACCTCATAGTATAAAACAACTAAGCTGAAAAACATTCAAAAGCTCTAAGGGTAAAAGGGGAAGCTCAAGACCCAAACTCAGACACTGACTTGAAAGTGTCTACAAGCAAAGCCACAAAGAAAAATGAAGATTTAACACAAATTCAAGAATTCTCAGAAAAGCTGAAAGAAGAGTTTTTAAAAAAGAGCTTCCCCCTCCCAAAAGATTGTAAAAATCAAATAAGAGTGGTAGAGGAAAAATTGAGAAAATAAATAAGAACCATGAAAGAAAATTATGAAAAGAGAATTAATAGCTTGGTAAATGAGCCCAAAAAACTAAAAAAAAGTAACTTCTTAAAAATCTGAATTGGGGGCACCTGGGTAGTTCAGAGGATTGAGAGCCAGGCCTAAGACTGAAGGTCCTAGGTTAAAATCTGGCCTCAGATACTTCCTGGCTGTACGGCCCTAGGCAAGTCACTTAGCCCCCATTGCCTAGCCCTTACTGCTCTTCTGCCTTAGAACCAATACATAATATTCTAATATGATTCTAAGATGGAAGGTAAGGGTTTAAAAAAATTTGAATTGGTTAAGTGGATGCTAATGACTCAGAGACATCAGGAAACAATAAAACAAAGTCAAAAGACTGAAAAAATAAAAGAAAATATGAAATGTAGGGTAAACAACTAATCTGGAAAATAAATTGAGGAGAAATAATTTAAGAATTATTGAACTACATGGCCTCAGAAACTTCTTCCAGACAAGTCACTTAATCCATATTGTCTAGTCCTTACCTCTCTTCTACGTTGGAATTGGTACTTAGTATTAATTTTAAGACAGAAAGTAAGAGTTAAAAAAAAGAATTACCAGATGATTAGAAAGCAATGATCAAAAAAACATAGTAGACATCTCTTTCAAGAAATTATAAGGGGAGGCCAGCTGGGTGGCTCAGTGGATTGAGAGTCAGGCCCAGAGATGGGAGGGCCTGGGTTCAGATCTGGCCTCAGACACTTCCTAGATGTGTGATCCTGGGCAAGTCACTTAACCTCCACTGCCTAGCCCTTATAGTTCTTCTTCCTTGGAATCAATACCCAGTATTGATTCTAAGACAGAAGGTAAAGGTTTTAAGAAAATAAATTATAAGGGGCAGCTAAGGTAGCTTAGGGGAGTAGCCAGTGGGAGAACCTGGGTTCAAGTCTGACCTCAAATATTTCCTATCTATGTAACCCTTGGGCAAGTCACTTAACCCTGTTTACCTCGCCCTTGTGCTTCTGGCTCAGAGTTGCTATTAAGACTGAAAGTAAGTGTTTAAAAAAGAAAGAAATTATGTGCAGCTATCTTAGAATTAGAGGGGAAAGTAGAAATTGAAACAATCATCTCCTGAAAGAAATCTGAATATAAAAACTCCCAGAAATAAAGCCAAAATCTAGAGACCTCAAGTCAAGGTAAAATATCTGATGATAACTAGAAAGAAATAACGCCAACACCATGGAGCCATAGGCAGAATCATACATGATTTAGCAGCTACCACTAAGGAAATGGAGAGCTTTGAATATGATATTCTGGAAGGTAAAGGATTTAAGATTACAACCAAGAATAATCTACTCATAAAAACTGAGTATAATCCTATAAGAGAAAAATGGATATTTAATGAAATAGAAGACTCTTAAATATTCCTGATGAGAAAACTAGAGATGAATAGAAAATTTGACATTTAAACATAAAGCTCAGGAGAAATATAAAAACAACATTATTAATGCAAAAATAGGTTCTACATGATTCCATATGTGTGAAAGGTAACATATGGCCTGCTTTCTCAATGTGATGGGGGAAGGGGTAGAGGAAAGGAGAGAATTTTGAACTGAAAATAAAAAAAAAATTCTTAAAGGAAAACTGTCCAGATTTATTAGAACCAGATGACAAAGTGGAAATTGAATCAATTGGTTATCTCTTGAAAGAAATCCCAAAATGAACACTTAGAGGAACATCCTGGCTAAAATCCATACCTTTGACGTCAAAAGAAATATACTTCAAGAATCCAGAAAGAACGAATCCAAGTACTGAGTAGCCACAATCAGTACTGCATATAATTTAGCAGCCATCACTACAGAGCAATGGAGAACTTGGAATATGATATTCCAGAAACTAAGATATAAGCTTGCAACCAACAATAATTAATTCAGCAAAAGTGAGTATAATCCAATATAGGAAAAATTAACCTTAAATGAAATAGAGGATCGATCTCTAAGCAACTGATAAAAAAACTGGAGCTTCATAGGAACTTTGAAATTCATACACAGCAGTCAAAAACTACAGAAGGATAAACACAATCAGTCATAAGGGACTTTATCAAGGATAAGCTATTTACATTCTAATATGTAGAGATGATAAATGTGCCTTCTTTGGACGCTATCATCGGGGATCATAGAGGGAATATTATTAGACAGAGCATTTGGGAGTAGTTCTGTTATGTTTTGATGATCATTTAAAAAAAAAGAAAGAAGGGAAAATGAATACACAAAGGAGAACAGAAAAGAGAATGAGGATAGAAAAAATTATTTTATATGATCTGGGTGCACAAGACATAGTGCATAAGAAGGAAGGACTGTAGGGAACAGTTGCTACTTGAACCTTTCTCTCATTTGACTTGATTAAGGGAGGGAAAGAAAATATACTTTGTAACTCCAGAATTTGTCACAGTGCCTGGCACATAGTAGTAGGAGCTTAATAAATGCTTATTGCCTGCCTGACTTATTGACACATGCAGTTGGTTACAGAAATACATCTCACCCAACAGGGAAATTAATTGAAGGAAAAGAGGAGAGAGGGAAATTGGAGAGAAGGAGATTAAGGATTATTTCAGTAAAATAATCTAATTACAGATGCCCAAAAATATTTATAGTAGTTCTTTTTGCTATGGCAAAGAATTGGAAACTGAGGGGGTGGCCACCAATTGGAGATGGTTAAATAAGGGGATATAAATATGATAGAATACAACTGTGCCATAAGACGAGATGAAAGTGATGATTTCAAAGAAGCTTGAGAAAGACCTTGTATGAGTTGAGCAAGTGAAGTAAAAAGAAACAGAATGGTTTATAGAGTGAAAGCAGTATTGCAAACATAAGTAGCATTAAGAGACAAGAACTCTAATCAATGGAATGACCAGTCATGATTCTATGATGAAACCTGCTACATGTTTTCTGCCAGAGAGATGATGGATCCAGACTGCAAATGGATACATATTTTTTTGAACATTGCCATTGAGGGCTTTTTTTTTTTGCTTGACTATGCATGTTTATAACTGGGGTTTCTCAAATGGGGGAAGATCTGATGAAGAGAAGGCAAATTTTTATTGATTAAAAAAATAAAATTTAACTTCATTTTAAAAGGAAGGAAATGTGGTATAATGAATAGCCTTAAAGTCAAGAGGATCTGGGTTCAGGTCCAACTTCTGAAACAAATCGGTTGTGTTATCCTGGGAAAGAAATTTTTTTATTCCTTAGCTCTCTAGACAACACTCTAAGACTGTAAGTCCAGTGTATAGTGGTAGGGGGAGTTTCCTCACCTGTGAGTTCCTTATATAAATGAAATCACAGGATTAATTCCTATTCTTTTGAAAGAACTAATAAAGTTCAGAGGATTTCTGATTATGTCCTCTATAAATGTTTTCTTGGGGTCCTGGCTATAATTATAAGAAATAATTCAAGTGGAACTTGACTCAATTCTTAGGTGGAATTAACAAAAAGAGATCTCACCTCTGTCAAGACCCTTTATTGCTCTCTGAGCCTGATCTACACAGAAGGGTGTTTAAATCACAGGGTTGAGCAACCAAGGAGGATTAGGAAAGCTTTATCCTTGGAAATCATCAAGATTTGGACAGGTAGCCATCAGTTCTGAATGGTTTAGTCACAGTCTGTAATCCTGCCAGAGGAAAGGAGTGAGGCAAGATCACTCCCTAAGGATCCTTATAACTAAATCAACACACCAACATTAATATCTGTAAGAATCCTTCCAATGGCAGTCAAAGCTCACACGCAAAATGATCAGTATCTCGTGGTTGATAATTTACTTTTCTCCTGGTTCCTCTTCTGAATAACTTTAGTGTTTAATGTATCCTGCAGACATGCCTCCGAGTTCACTGATTGCAAGTCATAGCCAAAAATGGCTGTTATGAGCCTTGCTGAATAATCTGACAAGCTCTCTCTCTCTCTCTCTCTCTCTCTCTCTCTCTCTCTCTCTCTCTCTCTCTCTCTCTCTCACACACACACACACACACGCACACTCTCTTACATTAAAAATCACAAGCCAAAAGAAAACCCACTTTGGGCAATGTTGGGGAAATGTACCTCCTGCCTCTTTGCCTCTTTCCTTTTGATTAATGTAGCACTTCAAAAATATCCTTTCCCAACATAGATATTTCATTTTCCCTTCTCTTGGCATGGTGTCGGTAGAACATGAGTTATCACCAGCTCAACTGAGAAGTGCCTTTTTATGAACACATCCTTTCTCATTTTCAGTCCGTGCTTGTGCCTCCAGCAGAATATACTGGGTGAAAGGAAATCATTGCCTAGGAATCCCCTTGTGCTCTTGCCTCTGCTGGCCATTTCTTTCCTTGCAAGAGTTTGCCATGCAATTGATTTTTATTCTCTTCTCAATGGAAAGATAAATGAGCTTTTATTTCCTGTGGAAATAGTTAGCTCTGCAGGGTCCCAGTACCCCTTGAGAAGCTCTGGTGTTGCTGGCTTCTTCCCCCTATTGATTTTTCCTTCAAAACACTTTATTAACTTTATGTCATATTTGAACCACAAATTATTGTTGTTGCTTTCAAAAAGTAGCAAACAACTTCCCTGGGGTTGCTGGGAGATAATGGTTACAATAATTGCCAATTCAGGACAAGCCATTTATGGGCATTTCCTGCAATGGTTATAACAAGCATAGTGGTAGGGCTTGGCTTTCCGAGTCCAAGCCTGTTTACCCGAATTTTTAGCTTTCATTCATGTCCTCTTATATTGTTTCTTCCTTCTTCCTTTGAAGGAAGTGTCTTTTCTATAATCCAAATGCCACTAGCTGGAAAGACACTTGATGTGATAGAACATCCTCAGGCAATTTTTTTTTGCAAATGAGTCAGGCACTGTAGAGGAAAATTTATTTGCCTTTAAAATGGAAGCATCAAAGTAAGAAAACACGAAGCAGCAATAAGGTAGAGAGATTTATTGCTGCTTAGTTGTTTTTGTTGTGTCTGACTCTTTGTGATCCCATTTTTTGGTTTCTTGGCAATGATACTAGAATGGTTTACCATTTCCTTTTCCAGATCATTTTATAGATGAGGGAAACTGGGGAAAATAGGGTTAAGTGATTTGTTCAGGGTCACAGAGTCTTCCTAATTTCAAACCTAGTGCTCTATCTATTGCCCCACCTAGCTGCCCCAAGGTGGAGACCATAATGTCCTTTAAATGAGCTTAAAGACTTGAAATTTTTTGGACTCAACTTCCTTCTATGTTTTCCAAAGGAAGCTCAAATCAACCTGGCTCCTAACTCTATATAATAACTCAAGTCAATTCAACAAATGTCTATTAAGTACCTACTGTACAAAGGCCTCTAAGTTCAGTGCTGGGGCTACAAAAATGAACTGGCAAACAGTCATTGGTCACAGGGAATTTACATTTCTTTTGTTTCAGTTGTAATAATTCTCACCATTTTCTCTGTATGTCCCTGTCCCTCCCCAACTTCTCTATAGCAGGAGACTCCTTATTGAAAACCCCTTGTGTTAGGACCACTCTTTTCTTTCAAAGATGTCCTGTTATAATCCTCTGAGATCTTTCCTGGACATCAATTTTATTATCAGCGTTGTACAGAGCTGGAAGGGATTTTAGAGGCCATTTAGCTCAACTTTGAACCTGACCAGGAATCCTTTCTATGCTATTGCAGATAATCAATCAATCGATAAACATTTATTATTTACTTACAATTTCCAGGGATTGTGTTAAGTGCTTGGAATATATAAAGAGGCAAAAGAGTTTCTGCCCTGAAGGAGCACACAATCTAATGATGGAGACACTATGCAAGAAAATATATACAAAATTATATACTGGAAAAATAGAAAATAATTTCTGGGGAAGGCATTGGAGCTGAGGGATTGGGGAAGGCTTTTTTGGTGGGGATATTTTTTGGTAGGGAAATCCCTAGCTCCAGAAACACTTTATTGAAACCTTATTGCTTATGCAGTTAAATAAATAGTGACTGACCTATAGAAAAATCCCACATGCCCTAGTCTAAGTTACCCCTGTAAAGGAGTCTCCTTCTTACTAGGAAGTTAAGGGTTTATCTCAGAAAAGGTGGCCAGATTGATACTCTAAGAACAGATTATTTTCTGTCAGAAGCAGGGATGTAAAGGAAGTCAGGGGTCAATAGTTAGAGCAGAAGAGGGAGAATATTTCAGCCATAGCGGATAGCCAGAGAGAATGTCAGGAGTTGAGAGATGGAATGTCTAGTTTGTGAAAAAATCAGGAGAATAATGTCACTGGATCGAAGGGTATGTGTTGGAGAGTAAGAGATATAAGAAGACTGGTAGAAGAAAGGTGGGAGGTAGGGAGGTTATGAAAGGCTTTGAATGCCAAACAGAGAATTTTATTTACTACTGGAGGCAATGGGAAGCCTTTGGAATTTGTTGAGTAAAGAGGGTAACAAGAATGGACTTGTGTTTTAGGAAGATAACGTAGCTATCTGGAGGATGAACTGGAGTGGAGGCAATCAAGGCAGGCTGACATATCAACTGGCTATTGAAATAATCAAGGCATGAGGCGATGAGGGACTCCACTAGGGTGATGGTAGTGTTAGAGAAAAGAAGGGATCAAATTTGAGAGATGTTGGAAAGGTCTAGACAACAGTTTGGATATGGGGGGATATGGATATGGATATGAGAGATTGTGAAGAATCAAGGAGGACTGTTAAGATTGTGAACCTGAAGGACTAGGAGGATATCCTCTACAATAATATGAAATTTAGGAATAGAGGAGGGACTAAGGGAAAGATAATGACTTCTGTTTTGGACATGTCGTATTTAGGATGTTTATTGGAATCCAGTTTGAGGATGTGAGACTGGAGATTAGGTGAGAGATTGGAGTAGGAAAGGTAGATTTACGAATAATTGGCATATAGATATTAATTAAATTCATGGGAACTCATGAAATAATCAAGTGGACTAGTATAGATTGAGAAGAGATGAGATCCCAGGGCAGATTTCTGAGGGACACTTACTGTTAGAGGGCTTTATCTGGATGATCCAGCAAAGGAAATAGAGAAGGAGTCAGCCAGTTAGGAGGAAAACGAAGAGAAAGTGGTGTCCTCAAACCTAGAGTAGCAAGGAATAGAAAATGATCAGCAGGGCCAAATGTTGCAGAGAGGGCAGGGAGAATGAAGACTGAGAAAAGGCAACTGGATTTGGGAACTAACAGATAATTAGTACTTTGGAAAGAGCAGTTTTGGTGGATCAATAAGGTCAGAAGTCAGATTGAAAGAGGTTACAAAGAGAGAGGAGAAAAAGTGGAGGCATCGAATAGAAATGGTGACTCTTTTTTGAGGAATTTAGCTGCAAAGGGTAGAAGAGATATAGAACTCTTATTAGTGGGCGTGGAAGGATCAAGTGAGGGTTTTTTTCTGGATAGGGGAGACACAGGGATGTTAGGAGGCAGTAGGCAATGAGCCATTAGAGAGGGAGAGATTGAAAATAAGTGAAAGAGTGGGCTTCACAGAGGAGGTCATCTGCTGAAAGAGTTGGGAGGCAATGGGGGAACTTGAACAAATAGATGGGTAGCCTTGGGAAGGAGTAAGGCCTTTTCATCATGTAAAATAGGGTGAAGGAGGAGAAAGTGGCAGAAAGCATCTGAATGACTAAAGATGTGAAAGAGGGAAGAAGGAATTTCATGGTGAATGGCCTCACTTTTTTCTGAAAAATATAAGGCAAGGTACAGAAAAATTGGAAATTTTTTTTTATATATAGACTCTCAGAAGTCTCATACCTAAAATATATAGAGAATTTTGTTAAATTTTTAAGAATAAGAGCCATCCCCCAACTGATAAATAGGCACAAGATATGAATGGACAATTTTCAGACAAAGAAATCAAAGCCACATACATGAAAAAATGCTCTAAATCACGACTAATTAGAGAAATGCAAAACAAAACATCTCTGAGATATGACCTCATACACTTCAGATTGGCTAAAATGACAAATATTGAAGGATGTGGAAAAATGGGGACACTAATACACTGTTGGTGTATCTGGGAACTGATCCAAACATTTTGGAGAGCAATTTGGAATTAAATCCAGAGAGGTATATAACTGTGTATACCCTTAGATCCAGCAATACTACTGCTGGCTCTGTTTCTCAAGGACAATAGGGAAAAAGGAAAAGAATCCATATGTTCCATCTTTGTATGTGACTGAGGCGGGATGGAAGAGTAACTCCAACATGAGTCAGTTTAGAAACTGAGTGGTTTACACTAGTAAACTAGTATTGGAGGGAGAATCAAAATATATGTTGAAGTTTCCCTAGTAAGTGCAGGATTTGGGAAGTCTCCCTAGTGAGTGAGGGATTTGAGGAGATTGTAAAATTTTTAAGTTAGATAGTAAAATCATTGAAGAAGGAAGGAAGACGGGATCTGTAGACAATAGCTACTCTTGGGTTTTGATTGAGTGGTAGATATAAAGAGTATGAACTTCAAAGGAAGAGAGTTACTGAGTAGTGGAGGAAGGAGGAGAACCTGGAAGTAGCAGTGGGGAGTATTGAGAATACAATTCCTTGCCAGTGATCTGAGGAGAATGGGTAAAGATGCAGTTAGGACTGGAAAGGATAGCCAAGGAAGTTGTGTCATCAGGGGAAGTGAGGTTTCAAGAAGAGCCAGTAGATAGATGGAGTGGGAGAGGAAAAGATTTCAGTTGAAGGGAAATTTGTTGCCTGGAATAGGCATTCCAGAAGGGACATTAGAAGGTCTGGGTGGAGTTAGGATGATATTTAGGGTGGGATGGTTGGAGGGGATGGGAATGAGGAATTAAGTGATAGGGGGAGAGGAATAGGGTTTGGAGAGTAGGAGTTTTGGGATGTAAAGGGTATGACTCAGTGTGAAAATGTCCATCAATGAATGGAGGGTGCCACTCTTCTCCTCTCAAAGGACAGGCTCAGCAGGAGATAGGAGGCTTGAAGTCCAAGGGAGGGTTGATCTTCTTTGCACTGGAAGTTCACATCCCAGGTAGGAACTGGACTGGTAGCAGGAAGTGCAAGATGCCTTGCCCTGGTCTACATATTCTGAATACTTTTAATGGTAGGAAGTCACTACCTCCCCAAAGGCAGCCTATTCCACTTTAGGATAGGCGTAATTATGAAGAAATAGTTTTTATTCAGAAAATATTATGATTATATTATCACGGGATCACAAAGTTATAACTGGAAGAAATCTTAAAGACTATCTAGTCTTCTCTCATTTTCAGATAAGAAATCTATGGCCAAGGGAAGTTAACTATCTTGATCAAAGTCACATGTTTGGTTAAGTAGCAGAGGCAGGATTTGAGTGCAGGTTCCCTGACACTAATTCCAGGACTTTTATACTGTAAGAGGCTTATATATAGAACTGATCTTTTTTGGTCAGCCAATAAGCAGTTTTTAAGCTTTATATTCTGGACACGCTACTAATTGGTAAGAAAGGCAAAGAATATGGTCTGTAAATTTAAGGAGTTAAGGGACAGCTAAGTAGAACAGTGGATAGAGTACTAGGCTTCTATTTGGGAGGTCCCAGGTTCAAATGTGGCTTCAGAAACTTCCTAGCTGTGTGACCCCGTCAATTAACCCCTATTGTCTAGCCTTTGCTGCTCTTCTGTCTTAGAATTGATACTAAGAGAAGGTAGGGCTAATTTTTTTTTTTTAAGGAGTTCCTGTTCTAATGGGAAGATTATGTAAAGAACTACCTTATACCAGATATAAACAATGTACCTAAAAGGTAATCTCAGAGAGAAGGGAGTGGAAGAGGGATGATAAGAAGAGAGAAAAACAGGAAAATCTTGAAGCAGGTTAAATTTAAGCTAAGACTTGGTATCATTGCTTCTTACATCTCTACCACTACAACTGTATTTTTACTTTTATTTTTTAATTTTTTTAATTTTAATTTTGAATATTTTCCTTTAGTTACATATTTCATGTTCTTTCCCTCTCCCCTAAGCCTCCCTAGATTGTAATGAATAGACTTAAAGAGCTGCCTGGGGACTGGAGAAGTTAAAGGACTTGTCCAAGTTTACCCAGCTAGTAGGTTCCGGAAGCACAAGGCTGACCCCCTATTCCCTGTGCCATCATGCCTCTTATGGAACTGATAATAAGGCATTGATATCTATTTCTAATCTATCATAATGGATGGACTTAAAAGATATCTTTAAGAAAATTAGTGAAGATTAAAGGACGAAAACTTCATTCATTCAATAACTCTTACAAAGCCTTGAAAGTATATTTATGTTCCATGTCATGGTAATGAAATAAAATATTTCTTTATTAATAAAAACATGTTATTTGTCAAAAGCATGAAATGTTCTTCTTTTTCTCCCCACTTACTTGATTTAAACCCCATCTTCATGAAGAATCTAATGATAGGCTTATGTAAATTTACACTCATTTCTTGTCATTTGGAGTAAATATGGATTTCCTTGTTATTCACTGAATTACATATGAAATATTCATCTATAGTCTTATTTTTCAGCAATAACTCAGAGAGTGAGTAGCCTAGCAGAGTAGTTGGAGTGCTGGACTTGGCATTAAGAAAACCTGGATTCAGATCCTCGCTGTGACACAAATTAGCATTCATTAGCTTAACCCCTCTGAGTCTTCAGTAACTCTGAGAATTATGCACTTAGTACTAGATGGGTTGTGATTTGAATGGTGTTTCACTAATGAAATCACATATGCTTGATATATTGATGTAATTCAGAATACTTACTAAAAACATTGCTTACTGAAAAATGGATTAACTTGATAATGAAAAAGGGAATGTTCCAGAAGAAGAAATTTCTTCCCTAATGTATAAATATTCATTGGTCTGTTGGAAAGAAACATCTCCCTGTTGACAATGTCTTCTATGGGTGCAGTGGTGGGGGATTTTCCCTCATGTATCTATGGGGGGGGGCAGGAAATGGTATGCACTGTGATTGCAGGAGGTGGAGAAGAGATAAGGCAATAGAGCAGAGGTATTCGTTAAGTCAAGGCTCTGTGAAAGTAGGGCTGCCTCAATTTCTCTTAATAGAGTGATAGTTTTTAATGTGACTATTCAATCATATACTTCTATATCTAAAGACCTAAAAGTGGGAGCCTAAAGGAAATTAGGTAGGAGATCTCAGTTAGATTCATTGGATTTCAGAACTAGAAACAACTCCTACTTCTAGAAAATTTTAAGGTGGAAAAAGTTCTTCATTATCAAAAATCCTGGGAGGTAGTATTCCACTCTCAGTTCATGGATGAGGAAATTGAAGCCAATTCTACATAGATAAAGGGAACCTCCCAAGGTAACGTGGCTAGTTAATGGCAAAGTTGGGACTAGATCCAGGTCTCAGCTAACAGTCCAAGTTCTTTTCATTGTTAGATATAATTTCATCTTAATTAATTCGAATGTCAAACATATTTAGTTCTTCCTTTACATTTTGATTTCCTTGTGACTTAATCTATGATCATCTTTGTAATAGGCAACTATTTAGTGGAAGACCTTTTGGTAGAGTGGAAGAGACACTGGGTTTGAAGTCAGAAGACTTTCAAGTTCTGGTCCACGTTTTGTGGTCCGAGGTAAATAAATTCTCCTCTCTAGACTTAATTTTTTCATTTGTAAAATGAAGAGGTTGGATTAAATGATCATCAAATTTCATTCCAGTTGTTAATAATCATAATAACAAAATATAATATAGCATGATAATACAACATAACAATATGAAATGACATGGTATAATAATAGAATAGCGCATAATTTACAATGCTATCTATCTCATATCTATATACCCAGATGTTAGAAGACGGAGGTGTTATTGATTTAAGAAGACTAGGGTAGTCTCAGACACTTCCCAGCTGTGTGACCCTGGGCAAGTCACTTGACCCCCATTGCTTACCCTTACCTCTCTTCTGCCTTGGAGCCAATACACACTTTTGACTCCAAGATGGGAGGTAATGGTTTGAAAAAAAATAGGGTAAATGATGAGGGCAAATTCTGTAGGTGAAAAAGAATTTTTTTGCTTGTTAAGTTCTAAAAGCCATTGGAAAGGTTAATATGCAGTATTTGCAGAGTATTAATTAAAGTTACATTTAAAATGAGTCCCTGTACTTTGGTTAAATATATTTTCCATATTAATTAGATGAGTCATGAAACAATATTAATCTTTTTTTAAAATTAAAGGCAGGGTGACCTAAGAACAACTGCACTTTAGTGTCAAGCAGAACAGTCCTTATTTTAATGTGCAGTGTCATAGGTAAGCATCTTTTATTAGATTCAAAATAAGGTTCTGCCATACCAGTTCAAGCAGAGCCAAAAGGTGTTGTGCAGATCCTGTCTAATGCAGTCAAAGGGACAAAGTTACCACTGTAGTACTTTCTTTAAGCTCTGACACGTAGAGTCATAGCTATAAAAATCATAAAAGAGCAAAGAGTTTCATTGATTATCTTGATATTGACCATGCTCCCATTATGCAAGAAGGCTTCCTAGAGAAGATTCTGAGTGCATTGGCTAGAAGCAGAAGATTGATGCTTTCTGGGAATCTTTACCTGACCTTGTTTGGTAGCCAGCCTTGAATACTTTTATTCAGCGGTGTAGTGAGGAGTCCATCTATGTCAATCTCTTTCTCTTTGTGCTGCTCATTAGAGTGGTCCATGTTTTGTCTGCATCATAAAAGAAAGACTTTCTTAATGAAAAATCCTTTTTCTGTGTCTTTCTGTGAGACAAGTGGAAGTATCTCTGGGGTCAGGATATGAAAGAAGGAATTTGTGATGCTAAATGTATATGGGTTTCAGAAGGCTTTAGTGGATTGCAATACCAATTTGAGTCAGGTATGGGACAATTTAAAGACAAACTAACATGATTTTGGGATTTATTGAGAAGTGTAGCATCTAGGAATAGAAAAAGTGACAGTTGTACTGAATTCTGCTTTAGTTAGAAAACATGCAAAATATTGTATTAAATTCTGGACACCATAGTTAGGAAGAATATAGAATAACTAGATAGAATTCAGAAGAGGGCAGCTGGGATAGTAAAGGATCACGAGTCCGTCTCATATGGGAACTGGTTGAAATAAATATATTTGTCTAGCCTGGGAAGAAAATTCAGAGGGGACTAGATAGGTTTGTTCAGTTATTTGAAGGGTTATCATGGAAGAGGGATTAGACTTGTTCTGACTCATCTTAAAAGATCAGGAACAATGGATGGAAGTGGAACATTTTGGTCAAATATCAGGAAAAACTTCCTAACTTTTTGAGATAATTATAAGTAGAATAGGCTACCTTGGAAAGTGGTGAGCTCCCATATCCCTAGATTATTCAACAAGAGATGATGACTATTTGTTGGATGTACTGGAGTGGGGATTCTTTTTTTCAGGCATGACTGGCAAGGTCATGTGCAACTCTAAAATGTTGCAGATTTTACATGAGCCTTAAAAATCTTTGACCCAAACTGTGCCTATAGTTTGTGGGTAGAACTTGAGGAAGACACAAAATGCCACATTCATGTAATGGTCTGCTATGTTTTAGTTGAAGCATAAAATCACAGTTTCTCCCAAATGAAATGAAGACAATTCATTGTTCCAGTACCCTTCCTGCCATTCATTAAGCAATTAGAAGAGTTTTCTGAAAACCCATAAAAATTCATCCAAGGAGAGTAAAACTATTATTCACGACACAGAAGAGAGTCAGCTTCAGTCTCAAGATAATGAGGTCTCTTCTACATGAGACCGGCTGCTTAATCAGCACATGCCTGGCCTCACAAGAGTTTTGCTGACACATGTTTTTCCCTCAAGTGATTTTAATCAAGCTTTCTGCTATTAGTTGAGAAAACGAGGAGGCAACACTTCCCTGGAAGTCAGACAACTTGGGTAACTCTGGCTCTGATGCTGTTAAACCTTAGGCAAAGTAGTCAATATTTTTGGACCTCGGTTTCTTAATCTGTAAAATGAGGAAATTGATATAGATGGTCTCTGAGGTCCTTTCCCTCTCTAGCTAGATCTATGATTCTATAAATATGCTTGGGAAGTGTATTGGTAAACCACATTCATTGACTATTCAAAACTATGAGGGAAAACAATTTAGTGGAAAGAAAACGAGATCCTAAATACTTTTAATTCATGTTTGGTCCAAGAAGTTACCTATTGCACACCTCAGGATAATATGGTTTAGAGCAGTGATGGTGAACCTTTTAGAGATTGAGTGCCGAAACTGAACCCTCATGCTGCATGTGAGCTGCCTCCTTATCCGAGACAGAGGAGGGAGGACGTGCTCCCATTGGGCTGCTGGGCAGAGGGATGGGTCATCTGAAAAATGTCCTCAGCCATAGTGGAGAGAGAGAAGGGAGCAGCCCCCCTCTGGCACATGTGCCATAGGTTTGCCGACATGGGTTTAGAGCATAGGATTTTCATGTTTAATCAAAACATTAATTCATTGAATTTAGTAAATGCTTATAAAAGGAATATGTTAGACAATGAAGAACATACAGAATGAAACAGATCTAAGCCACTTGGTTATTTCTTTTTGCTAATATAGCAGAAACCACAGATTCGATCCCTGTGCAGCCTAGGTATTTTTGTCCTGAGCAAAAATTTTTCATGCCTGTAGACTAACATCCAATCTCCTCACCCCCATCCCCAGCCAATCCTAGCCAGTTATCCTGGAGAAATGTCCCATCAAATTCTCCAGAGAGACTTGGATATCAGTCAGCTCCAGGAAAGAGCAGTTGTGTTGAACTCTGTGCTTTTCTGAATAAATTGCTATTAGCTTAATGAGGTCTGACTGTGCATTAGGTCATCTTCCTGATTAGAGCCTAATAAAGACCATTGAGTTTTATTAATATTGCCAAACTTGAGCTTGAAGCAGGGCAGGGGTTAATTTTCTGTCTTGCAGAACAGTAGATTGCCCATCTAGCTTATACAGATGTCAGGCAACCAGTTTGTTTCTCTGTGCTTGGCTAGTCCTTGTAGATTTTGATCTTTGAATTATACAGGAATAAAAGGACCTATTGATTGATTGCCGCTTGATACACAGGAACAGCACACATATTGCTGAGCACATGGAGGGAATGAGAGTGCTGAGTCCTAGCTGGGAGCACATCACAGAAAATCAATATTTAGAATATGGCACCAAAGTTTGGCAGGTGCCCTTCACCATGGGAGCAAGATGTACATTTTTAACTCTCTTCCCTGGTGGAAGAGTTGGTGTAGCGTTAGAAAATGCTCGTTGGGTTACTGCCAGGGAAAACAGAGTTGTCAAACAGAAGGCCTTAATAGATTGCCATATGAACTGCTGACTACAGAACATTGCTTTGAGTTCTGGCCAATGCATTATGAAAGAGGATTTAAAAATTATATTCTATAAATATACAATGGAGTATAATAATAATAAAATAGAGTATCGTAATAATAAAAGCTGATATTTATGTAGCCTTTTAATGTTTCCATAGCACTTCATGTACATTATCTCTATGGATTTTCACAGCAACCTAGTGTAGTAGGTACTAAAAGCACTATTATCCCCATTTTATAGATTAGGAAGCTGAGACTAGAAAGGTTAAGCTACTTACCTATAATCATAGTTGGTAAACATTAGATGAAGGATTTGAAAAAATACTTCTAGGGCAATACCATCAAACTCAGAAAAAACATATCTCTCAGAACTGCATATTAATTTAAAGATAAGATAAATGTAATGGCATAAATATTATAATGTAAAAATAAAATAAAAATAAAAATTAACATTATCTATGCTGAGTGTATTTTTATTTAACTTGGTAAATATTTCCCATTTGCATTTTAACCTGGTTGACACAGCATTCAGGGCTTATTTGACTTTGTTTTATGTAAAGGGAATAAATGAGAAAATAACAACCACCAACAACCACCAACACCCAACAACCAATAACCAGCCGCCACCACCAAAACCAACAAACAGCAATAAAAACCAAACAAACTAACCTAGTAATGGAGAATAGGTAACAAACGCAACAACCACAAGAACAAACCCCAAACAAACCAGTCTCTGCTTTTAAAGAGTTCTAATTCAACCAGGGAAGATAAAACATGTAAACAGGAAATAATATGGAGAGAAAGATAGCATTAATTACCAAGGAAATCAGGAAAGGTCTTTCTTGCACGGGAGATGGTGGGTCCTAAGAGAGATAGAATGCTGGCTCCTGGGAAATGAAGGAGAATATTTTTTTACACAGGAGACATTATCAGAGTGGTAAAGGTAGGGAAATAATACCTTATATTTCTATGGTTGGTTGAGTTTTACAAAGTCTCAAAAACCTGAAGTAGATAGTGGAAGCATTTTCATTCCCATTTATCAGTTAGGAAACTGTCGTTGTTTGTCCTTTGTTTCTGAAGAGAACCATTGACATGAGAGTGATGTTTTAACTTGCTTGCTCCTTGAATTTAAGTGAGACAGAGTTTTGCAAAGTCTTCAGCTTCACTCTCTCCTCCAGAGTTATTTAAGTTTGGTGGGAGGACAAAAGTCAAGATGCCTAGCAGACCAAGGTTATCTACTGCATCTTTGATGTCTGATTAAGCTCTAAGTGCTCCACAGTACCTGCTTCAACCACCTTCATGACTGGTGGAACAAGTAGTTCTCATCAACCCATTCCATTTGGGGAAATCTTCACATAATGGGGTAGGCATGACTACTCCAGTGGTGGACCCCAAAGGGGGATGAGCAGCCCTGAAAAGGTCTCAGCAAGACCTTGAACTGGAGGTGCCAGTTCTCCCTGACCACTCCACAGTTAAAAGAGGCAGGGAGGGAAGCCTATGCAATGGAAATAAACAGGGGAGGGAATGCAGAGTCATAGAATCTGAAAACCTGAGGAAATCACAAATTGATTACTTAATCAAGCTCATACATGAACAATAATTCTACCTACAACATTTTTGACAAGTGGTCCTCCAGTCTTTGTTTGGTGTTCAGGTGTAAAGGAGAACTTACTACCTATCTCCCAAGTGGCTGATTTTATTTTTAATTAGCTCTAAATATTGGGAAGTCATATTTTATCTCAAACCCAAATCCATCTCTCTGTAATTACCCATTGCTCCTAATTCTGTCCTCTTGTCGTCTCTCTCTCTCTTTCTCTCTCTCCCTTTCTCTCCCTCTCTCCTCTCAATTAGCTTGTATTAATTTACATAGTGACTTTGAATTTATTTATCTGAGTACATGTTACACCATCTCAGTAGAATGGAGCAAAGACTATTTAGTTTTTGTCTTTTTAACTGCATTACTCTTATGTGCCTTGCACATAATAAGTCCTTAATTAAGTGCTTACTGCATTAAATTGGATTGGAACAGATGAAATCTAATCTTTCTTCCCTATGACAGCTCTTAAAATATGTGAAATACTTCAACACCTATCATGTTTCTTCTGAGCTTTCTCTTCTCCAGGATAAACATCCCTAGTTCCTTTAACTGTTTTTTATTTGACATAAATTCTGAGAAGGAGCTTTTTGAGGGAGAAAATTTGGGAATCCTGGGAAAAAGTGGTGATTCCAATTTAGAATATATAATAGGAGAGGACCCTGGATTTTCAAAAACAGATATTTTAAAATGTAAAATAATCTACTAAAATCTTTCTCTGATTTTCTCTTCAAAAATAAATTTATTTATCTTTTATTTTAATATTGCTTCTTGCACATGTTGAATTTTTACTTCCAAGTATTTTTTGAAGTGTATCTGGAAATGTAATTGTTAACTCACTGGTAAGGGCTTGAACACCTTATTTTTTTGCTTTCTGTTTTTCTACTCTGTATTTGTGCTGCCCATTTAGAAGTGGAAGTCACCTGAAGATCAATGATGACTTACTTATCTTATATAAGCTGAGAAGGTTGCCAAGTGAGAGTATCTACAGAGGGAAGAGAGGAGCTAGAGCCTTGGGGGAGTAGGACATGTTTGGGGGAGTAGGACATGGATGATGACTCAGTAAAAGAGACTGTAAGGGAAAAAGGTCAGGAAGGTAGAGTGAGTCCCAGGAGTGTCATAGAAGCCAAGAATAGGGGGGCTATGTTTTGTCATTATAGTGTCAAAACTGCTAAGAAATCAAGAAATAGGAACTAGAAATTGAAGTTAGCAATTAAGAGATTATTAATAATATTGGAGCAAATAATTTTAAGCCAGATTGCAAGGGGTTGAAAAGTGAGTGGGAGGTAGAATGAATGTCATGGATAGATTTTTCCAAGTGTTTATGAAAGGAAGGAGATATAATAGCTTGTGAGAGAGAAAGGTTAAAATGTAGGGCCTTAAATATATATATACATATACATATGTATATATATATATAAATATGAAGAGAACTGGGCATGATTGTGGACTATGGGGAAAGGGCAACTAGAAAAGGAAAGCTTGAAGATGAGAGATGTAGAGGGAATGAATAAAAGGGCTCTTGAAGGTGATAAGAGGAGATAGGATGAGAGAGTAAATAGAATGATTGACCTTGGAGAGGAGAAGGGCCCTCCCTTTTCCTCAGAGACTACAATAAAGTAAGAGAATGGAGAGATTCATTGTGAAGGGTTTTGAGGTGAGAAATAGGCAGCTCACAATAGAGTATTTCAGATCTCATTAAGGTCTTCTGAGAGTTGAAGGCAGCTGGAGAAGAGCAGAATTTTAACAATTGATGTGGGAAGTGTGAGAGAAAGTCAATTAGGGGGAAATAAAATCATTGCCTGTAGCAGTGAAGATCTGCCCAAGATAAAGATAGCATGAATATGTAGATAATATAAATTTGCCAGACCAAAACAGAAGACACAATCTCCCAGTCAACCAAGTCACTACAGTTATGCGCCTTTATGTAGCAGTGAGGATTTGGTTGAGATTAGATCACAGCATCATAGTTTTTGAGCAGGAATGACCATTGAGTTCAATCCCTTTATTTTGCAGATGAGGAAAATGAAGCACAAAATGGTTTAGTGACTTTCTCAGGGTCCCATAGCCTGCAAAGTTGAGGTGGGACAATATTAATGTGTAGATAATCTGAATTTACCAAACCAAAGCAGAAGTCACATTCATGTTAAGATGGAGAAGAACATTTGGAGGGTTGGGGACAATACCAGGTTGGAATTTATTAAGGCATAGATGATGACAGAACAAGGTAGGGAAGGAATTTCAGAATAGAGGACAGCAACTAGTTGAGCTGCTTAACTCTAGGGTCAAAATTGTAAAGGGGAGAAAATGAGACCAGAAAAGTAGTGATAGACAAAGACAGTAGGGAAGAGTATAGTGACTGCAGTTTGTAGAGAGAGTGAAGAACAGGTCCAGGAAGGTGAGGCGAAGGAAAATATGGAAGGGTAGGAAGTTCTGATTGGAGAGAAGAGTTTAAGAATTTTTGATCATGGGCGTTAAGTAGTTATGGATAATGGTGAAATTGGCTGAAATAGAGTGAAGATCTAGGTGGTGGGAATCTAGGACACTGATGAGGTAAGGATGTAAGATCTCACCAAATTAATGTCAGAATTGGGTCTTGATCTCAGTTCTGTAAATTTCTAACTGTTTTATCTCTTGATTCCACAAGAGCATACTGCCTCTGCTTTCTTTGTGCAAAAATTGACCTAGGTGTTAAGGATGATGAAAAAACCCAAGTAGAAGTTGGGGTTTCTGCTCTGAATGATTGCATGAGTTCATTTTGGATGTGAAAAGACAACTAAAATAACAAGGCAGTATATGATAAGTACTAAATAATCAATATCAGTGTATGGAAAAAGTGGCTATTAGAATAGTCTTCTTGTAATAAAGGGATCAGGTAGAGGAATAGAAGTGATAATGTTAGAAAGGCAGATTGACATCAGATTGAATGAGTTCTTCATGTTGTTTTTGAGTGAGGTCTTCCTAAGGTCTTAGTGTTATTATTTATTTATCTCAGTCTTGTGTGACTTTTCATGGCCCCATTTTTTTTGGCAAAGATACTGGGGTGGTTTGCTATTTCCTTCTCCAGTTCATTTTATAGATAAAGAAACTGAGGCAAACAGGGTTAAGTGACTTGGCCAACACCATAAAGCTAGTAAATGTCTGAGGACAGATAGGAACTCAGGAAGAGGAGTCTTCTTGACTCCAGGCTCAGCACTTTATCCACTTCACCACCTCACTGCCCCAGTCTTCCAGTAGGATAATGGAGAATTCCAATTTTTTAAAAAAATTTTAATAGAAGAAGGGTGTGACCGATGTTAGACTTTAGGGAAATTTCCCTATTAGAAGATTTCTTCAAACTTTACTCCCTTTCCATCTTCTCAGATGCTGCCTTGATGCCCAGACCAGAAAGTATATCTTGGTGTGCTTGTCCCTTTCAGCTCCAGGACTCCTGTCCTTGGGCCCTGAAGTCCTGAGGGGTGAGTGCCTCATTGGTGGCCTACTACATTGATGACTGCTCCAGTCATGTCTCATTTTACTTAGTGGCTATCTTTTTGTCAAGCATACCCTCTCCTTGTTGTCCTCCCTTCTCCATTTCTGGAACCATGACTAAATCAATACTTCCACCATTCCTGGAAAAGATGCAACTGTTTACTCCCCCATGACTCTATTCATCATCTTTGTAACTTTCTAAATGAAATTGTCCTTCCTTATATAATTTATCTTCCCTTATTAGAATATAAGAGGCAGCTAGGTGGCTTAGTGGATAGAATGCTGGGCCTAGAGTCAGGAAGACCTGAGTTCAAATCTGACCTCAGACACTTACTAGCTTGTGACTTTAGGCAAGTCATTTAATCTCTGCTTGCCATAATCTGCTGATGAAAGAAATAACAAATCACTCCAGTATTTTTACCAAGAAAATCCAATGGACAATGTGGTTCACAGACTCATGAAGGCCAGACATGACTGAACAACTGAAAAACAACAAAATTAGACAATTTCCTTATATCTGCCTTATAAGAAGGCAGGAATGTCTTTGTTAATATTTTTGTATCCTCAGTAGTGTCAGAACATAATAAACACCTAATTAATGCATTTTCATTTATTTAATTTATTCATTTAACATAAAGCAAGAAATATCTTAGAAACCACTGTGAGCAATTTAGTTTAACAATATCCATTTGGCTGAATTGATAATTAGTTTATGAATTTCTGAAATAAGGGCTGGCATGCCCAGTTTTTTGGATATTCCCTAGGAAAGCCCATGATGACAGTGGGAAATGGGGCAGAAATCACACTTTAATAACCACAAAGGATGTGAGGGCAAATAGCACAAAAATAGAGACAAGTGGTAAAAACTGGGGAAGGATACAGAGGTAGACAGAGGGAAGACAGGGAATGGGGTAGCAGAGAGAGACAAGTAATACAGGGAAGGGCATGAGAAAGGGGAGAGGCAGAGAACATCATTTGTGTAATCATGGATTAGTGTTTGGAGTTCTAGGTGCATGGACCCAAAGGAGATAGAAGAGGGCTCTGGGGGCAGGAGTTTGAGGTCTTCTTTTTATAAGGTTTTTGGGGAACAGACTAACCCCAAACTACGTCATCTTGGGATTATTAGTTCATTAATATGTTCAAATCATCTCAAAGTTATCGGTAAGACTTTAAAATCAACATGTCCTTGTTGTCTCAAAGTCATCAACACTTTTTGATATTCTGCTGGTCTCGAACTAGGGAGGTCTGGAATTTGTCTGAGATTTATGTATCTTAGGATCAGAATCCTTGACAGCAGTGCCTAGATGGTTTCCCTTGATTCAGTACATATTATCAGGATGTGAATTTTGGTTAATATATGCTACACAGAGATTGGATTTGAACCTAGGTCTATCTGATGTAGCCTGTTTATGTAGCTGCTATACTGCATTGTCTTTCCACAGGCATTTAGGATTTAGATTAGTTTAGGATATTGAAAAATCCCCAAAGTCTGGAAAAAGCATAGTTTGATGATTCCCCTATCCCTAGTTTATTGCTATGTCTGTGAGAATTAAGGTAGAAGAGATTTCAGTGGAAAGTCAGACTTTTCTTTAGGTAAATACCTGCAAAATTTGACCCAGGATAGCCATGGTGCCTTAGCACACAAACAACTCACTTTTAGGTGCTTTGTTGTCCAAAATCGATAGGCCAGCTTTTGGAAATTCAGTCATGAATGTCTGGTAAAGTATTGGGTAAATTCCTTCACTATTTTTAGTTCCTTTTCATTGTTAGTTCCAAGGGAAATCCCATGTGGCTAATAGCAGGAGGATAGATTGTGGATTTTATCACCTTTGAAAATTGAATGGTAGGCTACGACTGAAGATGGAAGTCTAATTTTCCTCAGAGAAGATTCTCTCTCAGGCTATACTTAATTGAGTTACAGTCATTTACCAAATTACTTTGAAAAAGCATAACATATATTTCACCCATTTGATTTAGCTTGCAAATGTATGATCTTCATCATTTAATGGTATTAAGTGTTGACTTGGTCCCCAAATAGTATTCTGCCCTTCTAGGCTCTTTAGTATCTAATTAACTTTTTTCTTTTCTCTCTGGGAAAAAAATCTACAGGAATATATTTGCACATTAAAAGAAATGCTGAATATCTCCAGTTTTTCCAAGTAACTTGATATTAATATGCAAATAGGAAACTATTTTTTAAAACTCCCAATAAATAAAGTTAATTGCATCCAGTAGTAAATGAAATGGCTAGAAATGGAGACATTTTAGATCTGTAGGTTAGAGATGATGGTTAGATCTATAGGTTAGTATGCAAGTGCTTGCTGATTCTCTCTCCTCTGCTGGTTTGTAGGAATAGAGAGGATGAGTTTATTTGCCCTAATATATTTTCAATGCAGGCAGTTACTGAGGCTTGAGTGTGCCCCACCAGATGGACTTTTGGTCCTCACTTTGGGCTGGTACTGGGGCCTAGTACTTCAAGGGTGGGTCTGAGAGGCACTTCTGCTGGTGCCCTGTCCCAGGATCCTGAAGTTAGCCTATGTGCAATATTGAATCTAGAGCAGTAGTAGGAGTGTGTGTGTGTGTGTGTGTGTGTGTGTGTGTGTGTGTGTGTGTGTGTGTGGTGGTTGGCCAGCACTCCTTTGTGTGCTGTTTTTGCTTCTGGTTCCCCCTTCTCATGTGAAAATGGGCTCTCTCTGCTTACCTTTCAAGTTGTATTTAGCAGGAGAGCCCTGTGACTTTTTGTTGTTGGGTCTGGATTCCTGTCTTTTGAAGCACTTTTTAAAGGTTGATATGGAAGGACAGGCAGAGCAGTTTTGGCTTTTGCTGCTACTAAGCTGCCATCTTGACTCTGTCCCTGTTGGTTAGTATACAATGTAAAATGCATAATTACAGCTAAAGTTGGGTAGGTGACTAGGCTGATTTGCCCAATAGATACCACCAGAAGAAAGGACTGAAAGCAAAATCCCTTTAAGAAATTGATTGTAATATGATTGGTACTTTCAGATTACCCTTCTAAAGAAGGTTGTTTAGCAAGTTGTACCACTAAAACTCTCATTTAGAGAAAACTGTCCTTGAATTGATTTTCTTTTATCCAACTCTCACGTTTGTGTGAGTTTCCATATAAAGAATCCTGGTTTGCCCCTAAACTTCCTTTGATTGCTCTTCCTTGTTATAATATTTTAGCCCAGTTATGATCTAGTGTCATCTCTCTGTCTGTGTCTGTCTCTCTCACTTTTTAAAAATTTCCATTTTTAATTTTGGTGCTCAATTTCTCTAACCTAACCTTGTCCATTCACAGAAGCTCCTATTCTTCACCACTTCTGACGCTTGAGCTGGTAACTCTTTCCTAACTAAGAGTAGTAAGGAAACAAGACTGGCCATTCAACTGCTATTTTTTGGCATAGAGTTCTGATTCTAAGCTAAGTAACCAATGGTTACCATTTGGTGTTGAGGAGGCTGGATGCCACAATGGAGAAATCAATGGATATGGATTCAGAGGGCATGACTTGTACTTTATGAACACTATCATACTACCTCTATGACTTGGGCCAAGAAATGTGACTTCTCTGAACCCAAGTTTCTTTCTCTGTAAAAAGGAGATGGACATAGTGTCTTCTAGGATTCCTTCTTATTTGGCCTCTCTGAGCCTCAGTTTTCTCATCTATAAAATATAGTTGGTCTATATGATCTCCAAGTTTCCTTATGGTTCCAAATCCTAGAATTCTCCAAAGCCCAAAACCTATTTGGACACTTCCCTTCTCACACTTTTCAGATCTTAAGCACTTGTAGCATCATAGAACTTCTATATATAAATTAAGACAACCTCTTTACTGAGTCAATGTCCCCTATCTGCAGAATAAAGTGATTAGACTATATAATTTCCAACATTTAAAAAACCGATATAGAGAACAAGTTTCTTTTTTAATCTTGACAAAGATGGTTCCAGAAGATGTAATCAAACCCACCCACAAGGCAGGCCAGACAACTCCTCTCTATTCTGTTCCATTCTATGCTATGCTATTCTCTTCTTTCTATACCATTCCATTCTATTTTACTCCATTTATTAAGTACCTATCATGTGTCAGGTGGTGTGCTAGTTCTTAATCCATTAAAGGGCTAAATTCTTAGAAAAGTTTAAGTTTTACTGGACTGAAGGACTGAAGGACTTAAGAAAAAGGGTAGAATAACATGTACCCAGATTAAGTACAGCATATATACAAAGTAAATGCAAAGTATTCAAGTGTCTATGATGGTTTTTTGAGAGAGTAGACCCTTGACAACTGGAAGTAATCAGGACACACATTGTGTAGGAGGAGGGGAGGCTTGTAGGGAGTTAGAGTTTCCAAGAGAGCAGAGGAAGAGGGGAATACTCGTACTGAGAGCAAGGGGAGACATTCCTCTTTGTAGTGTGCCTCTGACTTGGCTATTTGATGGCACTAAAATAAAGGGGATAGGGGGAAAATCAAAGGAATCTGAACAAGGAGATTGCCCCTTATTTCATTTTATCATTTGTAGAAAGAGCAAGGGCATCTTTAGAATGGTAGAAAAGAGAGTATTGGTGTAGGTCAAAGAATCATCAATTAGTGAACATTTATTTAGCCCCATTATGTGTCAGGTACTGGGAATATAAATATAATAGTGAGACAGGTTTTACCTTCAAGGAGTTCATATTCTACTAAGCTATAAATCTTGGACTTAAATATGGAGGGGATTTGAGGCTATCTAGCTCAATTCTGTTGGCCAAGGAGGGTAAGTGATTTGGTGATCCAGTGGGTAGTTAGTGGCAGAGGAAGGATGTGAACCTAGTTCCTTTGACTCCAGAGTTAGTGTCCTTTCTACCTCCCTATTTAAATTCTTGCTTTCAGGTTTGTTCTAAGGCAAAGATAAACTGATTCACTCCATTGCCCTTTTTGTTTCCATGGAAGTTTTGGTGAGTCATTTCATTATATTACAACAATGATAAAGTTCCTAAGTCAAAGTGGACAGAATTAAATTCCCAATATGTGCCATGCACTGTGCATGCTCTTTACAAATATTATCTTATTAAATTCTCACCTATGGAGTAGGTTCAATCGTGATCTCTATTTTAAAGTTGAGGAAACTCAGGGAGACAGTGATTAAATGACTTGCCCAGAGTCACGCAACTAGAAATAATCATAATACCTCTCATTTATTTAGTGTTTACCGTGCACCACCAAATCCTTTACAAATACCATCTTATTTAATTTTTACAAAAATCCTGGGATGTAGATACTATTATTATCTTTATTTTATCATTGAGGAACCTGAAGTAGATGGAGGTTAAGTGACTTTCCTAGCTAAGTTAAGTGACTTTACTTGGCTAGTAAATCTCTGAGATCAGGTCTGAACTCATTTCTTCCTGACTTAAGGATTAGTGCTCTCTCTATCCAATGTTCTTACTCACCCTGGGCAAGTCACTTAACCTCTCAATGCTTTGGGCAACTCGCCAAAACTTTAATTTATGTTGGTTGAAGGAATTTCTTGTGGTGGGGAAAGCACAGATCCTCCAGGAAAATCCTATACTCAGAGCTCCTTTTGGTGACAAAATTGAAAAACTTTTCTGTTTGCATGAGATATGTAATACATTTTATCCTTTCTCCATTATTTTCTATTCTACCTGAAAGCTTGAAGTCTGGATCTTTTAGAATCTACTTGTTCTTAGATTAGATCCTTCACCCTGCCCATTTGACTCCATTGAAGCTTAGATGGATCACTTCATTCTTTCATTATTATCATAATTCCAGCTTCATTTCTTTAGCACCTTAAGGTTTACAATACTTTTTTAAAACTATTTTCCTGTGATGGGAATAGAGTTATCCATATGCAAAAGCCTGTCAGAGCTTAAAAAAAATAATGGTTGCGTGGGAAGAAGGAAGCAATGTGACTGAGCTGTCTGCCAAATCCATAAGAGGCTGAAATGAAACTAAAGGGGGAAAAAGATGGAGAACAATGGCAATAACCATTTAGATACAACTGTCACTTAGGTACTTGGGGAGAAAAACATGACCAAAAATCCTCTTTGGAGTTCTTGGCTTTCATTTAATACATCCAAAGAATCCTTCTCAAACAAGCAAGTTCAACAGGTGCTATAAAAACAAAGAACTTCCTTTACAGTGAGATTAAAATAGGAGAAATCCAGTAGAAACAAAATCACCTTGTCTTCTGCCGAGCCACTCTCAACTACTGGCTCTTCATCCAGTGTTCCACATCCATCAAATGGCGTGGTATTTCTGGAATTTGCAACCAACTGAGCTTACTACCTGTTTGATGACTTAGGTACTGCTGTATTTTCCCTGTGTAAATATTGTATATACCTTAGTTAAATTATGTTTAAAATGATCCATTGGGGAGTCTGGTCTCCCAAAGGATCACAGTGGGGAATGTGCAGGTGGAAAATTTGTCACACGAGCTATGTTTTTCCAGCATCCTTTTAAGTATGTCCTCATTTGATGTACAGAGGCTGGGGAGATAAATTTGGCTGAGACCCATGCTGCGGGGCTCTTTTTTGGGAGCTTGAGCTTTGCTTTGGTTAAAGTTTGGCAGGTGTGGGTCTCTGGCTCTGTGCTCTGCTCACTTAACTGAAGGAATCCCTTTCCCTCTCATTTTTTTTTAACCCTTAACTTCTGTGTATTAGTTCCTTGGTGGAAGATTGGTAAGGGTAGGCAATGGGGGTCAAGTGACTTGCCCAGGGTCACACAGCTGGGAAGTGTCTGAGGCCGGATTTGAACCTAGGACCTCCCGGCTCTAGGCCTGACTCTCAATCCACTGAGCTACCCAGCTGCCCCTCCCTCTCATTTTTGTTATTAAATCCTTTAATTTAAATTTCCCTCTCATTTTTGTTATTAAATCCTTTAATTTAAATTTATCTGGAGTATTTCATTGATTTTTTTTAAACCCTTACCTTCAGTCTTGGAGTTAATACTGTGTATTGGTTCCAATGCAGAAGAGTAGTAAGGGCTAGGCAATGGGGGTTAAGTGACTTGCCCAGGGTCACACAGCTAGGAAGTGTCTGAGGCCGGATTTGAACCTAGGACCTCCTGTCTCTAGGCGTGGCTCTTAATCCACTGAACTACCCAGCTGCCCCATTTCATTCATTTTTTTTACTCTTGCAGTACACAGTAATAAAGTATTCTCTACATGTGCCATGGTGTGCCTTCCCCAAGATCTGATAGTCATGCCTTCAAGAAACAGAAGGAGAAATAGCCAGCACTTAGACTATGAAAGGATACTAGCTACCAATCAGTGAAACTGGTTTGACCTTCTTTATTTAAAAGGGGGGGAGATGTTCCCAAGTTTTCTTACAAATTATATAATATGTGAAGAAAAACCTTGAGAATTAGGATGGAGGTAATTGACATCCCACTAAAAACACTAGTGATTAGTTGAGAGAATCAGTCACAACTCTTGGGTATACATATTTGCCAGTCAGTCAATAAATAGTCAATAATCATTTATTAAGCACCTACTATGTGCCAGATACTGTGCTAAGCTCTGTGGATAAAAAAAGTCAAAAGATAGTTCCTGCCCTCAAAGAGCTTAAAAATCCTTAAAAAATTTATACTTTGTGTATTTAATTCATTTAAAAATTTTTTGAATTCTCAATTCACTCCCTCCTGCCCCTTACTCACCCATTGACAAGACAAGCAATGTCATATCCATTATAGAGATGAAGTCATACGAAGCATATTTCCATATTAACCATGTTGCAAAAAAGTAAGATAAATAAAGTAAATGAAAAATATACTTTAATCTGCATCTAGAATTTATCGGTTCTTTCTGGGGATCTATATAGCATTTTTCTTTTAAGTCTTTTAGAATTGTCTTGGATCATTGTATCCAGAGTAGCTAAATCTTTTACGGTTGATCATCATTACAAATTACAAAATTGCTCTTAATATGTACAATGTTCTCTTTTTTCTCTTCACTTCACTTTATAAAAGTATTTACAGTTCATATGTTTTTCCAGGTTTTTCTGAAACCACCCCCTTGTCATTTCTCACAGCACAATAATATTCTATTACTATCATAGACCACAACTTGTTCAGCTATTCTCCAATTGATAAGCATTCCCTCAGTTTCCAGTTCTTTGCTGTCACACAGCTAAGTATCTGAGGCTGAATTTGAACTCATATCTTACTGATTCTGAGTACAGCAATTTATCTGTTATACTACTTGGCTACCTAACTATATGTGTAGATGATTCTTTATAAAATTATAAAAATTATAAAAAATTTTTATAAAAAAGAGGAAGTAGTGTGAAGATGGGATTGACTCTCCCCACATATGAGTTGATATTAATTGATATCATCTGAGGGTTTTTTGTTAGTAATATTTTTTAAAATTAAAATTAATTTGTTTGTTATGTTAAAATATCTTGTTAACTTACTCCCTCTCTCCCTCCTACCCTCCCATTAGAGAATTATCTGACAAAAAGACATATGCATATAGAAAACTATGTTTTACTTTTTTCTATTTATCAGTTCTTTCTCTGAAGGTGAACATATACAGTTTTTCCAAAATTAGCCTATTTGCTATTTCTTATAGCACAGTAATATTCCATCACATTAATATGCTACAACATGCTTATCCATTCCCCAATTGATGGGCATTTACTAAATTTGCATTTCTTGGCCACCAGATAAAATTGCTATAAATGTTTTAGAACATATAGTTTTTTTTCCTTGATCACCTAAGAAATAAGCCTAACGCTGGGTCAAAAGGTATACAAAGATTTATATAACTTTTTGAGCATAATTCCAGATATCCAAAATGGTTGAATAAGTTCACAGTTCTAACTATAATGTATGTGTCTCCACTTTTCCACATCTCCTCCAATATTTTCCATTTTGCCTTTTTATCATTTTAATCAATCTGATAGATGTGGGATGTCATCTCAGAGTTGTTTTGATTTCCATTTCTCTAATCAATAATGGTTTAGAGCATTTTTTCATGTGTTTATATATAGCTTTAATTTCTTCATCCAAAAAATGTCTTCATCCAAAATTGTTCATATCTTTTGTGAAGAACAACATCTTACACCATTTACCAAGATAAGATCAAAATGGATGCATGATCTAGGCATAAATAGATATATCATAAGCAAATTAGAAAAACAGAAGATCATATATACCTATCAGATTTATGGATAGGAAAAGAATTTATGGATAAATAAGAGATAGGAAGCATTGTGAGATCAAAATAGGTAATTTTTAGTACACAAAATTAAAAAATGTATAAATAAAACAAATATAGCCAAGATTAGAAACAAAGCAGTAAATTGGGAAAAATTTTTATACACACTATTTTCAATAGAGATCTCAAATCTAATACATGGAGAACTTTGTTGAATATATAAGAATATGAGCCGTTCCCCAACTGATAAATTGTTAAAAGGTATGTTAGCGGGGGCAGCTGGGTAGCTCAGTGGATTGAGAGCCAGGCCTAGAGACAGGAGGTCCTAGGTTCAAATCTGGCCTCAGATACTTCCCAGCTATGTGACCCTGGGCAAGTCACTTGACCCCCATTGCCTACCCTTACCAATCTTCCACCTATAAGTCAATACACAGAAGTTAATGGTTTAAAATTTAAAAAAAAGATATGTTAGTAATATTTTCATGATTTAATGATACATGTAAAACCAAGTGGAATTGTGCATCAGTTAAGGGGGGCTTAGGGAGGCTTGGGGGAGAGGGAAAGAACATGAAACATGTAACTAGAGGAAAATATTCAAAATAAAAATTAAAAAAAATTTCATATTTATTTCTATGCCTTTGACATCTTCTCTCTGAGATATTTTTTAAAATGATACCTTAATTTGGGAATGTATTATTTCATCTATACTTGTTTCTATCTAGCTGTTCTTCCCAACTCTGTCTCCTTAACTGCAATTTTTATTCCTTTTTGTACCACATGGTAAAATGAAAATAAGCCCTCTGGCCTGTTTCATATACAAATGTCCATGCTTTGCTTATATCTCATTCCAAAATCTACAGAATTGTTTTTTCCTCAATTATTCCCCCCCATTACCCCCACCATTATAGGGAGTAATAATAATATAATTATCTTCCATTGTCCCTAGTATTTTATCAGTAGTTTCAGTTCCCTAAAAAGTCCTAGGTTTAAGGTTTATTTTGAATTTGCTAGGAATTTATTTAAAGTCATACTTCATAAACTTCCATTTCGTCTTTCTTTTCTTTTCTTTTTTGTCAGATTAAATCATAAGGTATAGTAAATAAAAAAAGACAAAGAAAATTGTAAGACTAAATATTGATATGAGAAAACAACCCTACATTCACCTCAATTTATAAAGGGGCATACTTTTATACTGATATCCATGCTGTGAATGGGAGAAGGAAAATGAATGACTTAGACAACTCATTCTACTTCTAGTCTCCACTGGTAACCATCTCTACTTTTGATGAAGCCCCTCATTGCTTCCTTGAATAATTGCTGATGTTAATGAGTCACTGAAAATTTCTTAAAGCACTTTCTGTATTCTAGGCATTTGACTATACTAAATGCTGGAAATGCAAAGAAAGGCAAAAATAGCATCTGTCCTCAAGGAGATTGCATTCTAATTCAGATAACTATATATATTTTCTTTCTTTCTCTATTCTATTGCATTGCAAATAACTATTTAACTATACCTTTTCTTTTCTCTCCGTATAACTACATAGTCTAACATGCAAATAGTTATATACTTGTAAGACTTATACTGTATAAATGGGAAGCAATATTATAGGCAAGATGCTAATTGTGAGAGGAGATGAGAAAGGCCCTTCTGAAGAATTTAGGATTTTTATTTTGTTTTCCCAATTTTCTTAACATTACCTTCTTTTTTTTTGTGTGTGTATGTGTGTGTATATATATATATATATATATATATATGTAGATAGATAGATAGATATATCTTGAAATTTCATCCTATATAGTTTGTCACTGTGCACTCTGTAAACTTCTTCTAGTTACCCTGTTGATAATAACAATTTTAAATATTTGCCAATATCTTCTTTTCTTCTACGGATACAAATCAATTGAACTTATTGGGTCCCTTAAAGAAAAGATTACCTCCCCC
>NC_058130.1:100259641-100338146 GCF_016433145.1 Gracilinanus agilis
GACGTGATTGAGGGTGTGGACTCGAAACTACCACACCAATGTAACTACCAACAATTTGGAAATTGGTCTTGATCAAGGACACATGACAAAACTAGTGGAAATGCGCATCGGCCATGGGTGGGGGGGTTGTGGGGGGGGTTGAAGGGGAAAGGAGGAGCATGAATCATGTAACCATGTTAAAAATGAATATTAATAAATGTTAAAAAAAGCTAATGTCTTTCTTTGAAGTGGAGTAAGGGTGATAACCAAGCTTAACTCTCATCTAGATAAGATCATTGCCTTTGCACCTGGAGTGACTGATGCCATAACCTAGCTAAGGACAACTTCTTGGGAAGGAACTCTTTTGTCTCCTTTAGGAGAGTGGTCCAAGGAGGATCTTAAATGGCATTTCTCTTTCTAACTTTTGTTGATGAGCTTTGTTGGAAATATACAGAAATGCTGATGTGTGTTTACTTTGTATCCTGAAACTTTACTGAAGTTATTTCAATTAGTTTTTTAGTTGATTCTCTAGGATTTTCTAAGTATACCATCATGTCATTCACAAAGAATAATAGTTTATTTCCTCTTTGGCTACATTGACTCTTTCAATTTCTTTTTCTTCTCTTATTGCTAAAGCTAATATTCCTAATATAATATTAAATAATTGAGGTGATAATGGGCATCCTTGTTTCACTCATGATCTTATTGAGGCTTCTAACTTATCCCCACTGCAGTTGATACTTGCTACTACTTGTTATTTTAAGGAAAGGCTCTTTTATTCCTATGTTTTCTAGTGTTTTTAATGGGAATGGGTGTATTTTGTTAAAGGCTTTTTCTGCATCTATTGACATAATCCTATGATTTCTGTTAATTTGAATATCAACATAGTCAATTATGCTGATGGTTTTCCTGATATTAAGCCAACTTTATATTTCCAGGAAGGATCTTGATAGTGACTTCTGGAATGGAACTGTATTTTAACATACTGTGATCTTTTTCTTTTTTGGGATTTAGGATTCTTATAAATGTTATCTGAAATCTTCTTGGAGCAGAGAGTCATGTCAGAAGAAAGGTAAAGGGATACTACACCAATTTGGACAGCTCTCTCCCTCTAAGCTAGAAATAGTTTAGGTATAGACCACCAAATTCAATAAAATAGCTTCTGGCACACTTGAACCTAAATCACAGAGTACATTACTAGTATTAATATTTTTCTGCTTTGACAGTACTCTGGATGGTCATAGCTCTTTCCAATTACAAAGCATTTATATAAACTCTTAGGAGAAAAGCACAGCAGCGATTATCCCATTTGACAATTTATTCCTACTTGACAGATGAAGTTGAACCTCAGAATATTGTTCTGGGTCATGACGGCAAGAAATGTCTGTACTAGACTGTAGACTTGAAGTCTACCCTTTCCTATACTCTATCATGCCGTTTCCCTTTATTTCAACTGCAATGCTAAAAGTTTGATTTAAATTTACTTTTGGAAAGGTACTATGTATGCATAAATGCAAATGGCTTGCACAACATGAAGCAGGTGTGACCATAAAAAAGCTGCTTAGTTTTAGTGAATCTCATTACCACTGCCAAGAATCATCCTCATTATTTATCCATCCCCTCAGTTAGCAGGTCTTTGGTGGGTTTTGAAACCTACTGAGCGTAGATTATCTAGGTCCTGGGAGGACCTAGCAGTCATAAACTGAAGCTCTAGTTCCTCATTAGGTCAATTGAGGACTGAGAGCAGGGACTTTAATGGGTAAAATATTTGTCTTTTGTTCCCCAGGAGACAATTGGAAGTGACACTCTGAAATTCCCCAAAGGATGATGAAAAGAAGCAAATTAGTGATGTGGAGTGTAAATAGGTCAAGTTTCATATCCTGTCTACACACACACACACACACACACACACACACACACACACACACACATTCTCATGCAAAAGAGGACACACATAAAAGACACTTGCAATTTTTTCCATCACTCTAATTCTTTTTTATTGAGATGCCCTCATTTTAGTCATTGTTCTGCATATTTAATAAAATAAGATATTTTAGCTTCACTTCACTACTAATGTTTCTGTTTTTTTAAATATAGCAAATATTTATACCATATAGTGTACTGAATATAGGTCTTATGTCTGTTTTCTCAATTAATTAGTCAATAAACATTTATTAAAAGTACTAACTAAGGACTGGAGATGCAAAGAAAAGTAAAGGATAGTCCCTACCCTCAAGGAACTCACAATCTAATTAGGGAGGCCACATGCACATAATTATGTATGAATAAATTACATATATACATACATACATATGTATGTGTGCACAAATGCCAATAACTATGTACAAACAAGTTATGTACAGGAAAAATGGGTCTAAGGTCAAAGGACCAGTTGAGCTATATTCATAGAGACTGGTCACCAGGTTGGCCACAGGGTGATGCAATTCTTAGCTAGGGAATCTCTTAAAGATTCTTGCTTGCGGGCAGCTAGATAGCTCAGTAGATTGAAAGCCAGGACTGTAGATGGGTTCAAATCTGGCTTCAGATGCTTCCCTAGCTGTGTGACTCTGGGCAAGTCACTTAATCATAGTTGCCTAGTCCTTACTACTCTTCTGCCTTAGAACAATACAGTGTTGATTCTAAGATTGAAGGTAAGGGTTTAAAAAAAGATTCTTAAGTTGTAGAGGGGTTGTGAAATGGAGAGAGTATTTACAACTACAACAAAAAGTACAAAT
Organism: Gracilinanus agilis; assembly: GCF_016433145.1. Lineage (NCBI taxonomy): Eukaryota > Metazoa > Chordata > Mammalia > Didelphimorphia > Didelphidae > Gracilinanus > Gracilinanus agilis. Next base: position 100,262,356 of record NC_058130.1, read on the forward strand.
CCTTAAAGTGTCACTGAATAAAATAAGCATGGCATCATAAGTAGTAATAATAATAATAATAAAATTTATAGAATGCTTTAAGCTCTGCAAATTATTTTATAGATATAATCTCATTTTGTCCTTACAACAACCCTGGGAGGTAGGTGCTATTATTAAATATCCGCATTTAACAGATGAGGAAACTGAGTCAGAGAGCACTTAAGTGAATTGCCTAGGATCACACAACTAATAAGTCTCTGAAGCTGGATTTCCACCCAGTTTTTCCCAACTCCACCTAGCTGTCCATTGAGTTTTCTTGGTAAAAATACTGAAGTGGTTTGTTATTTCTTCAGTGGATTAAGGCAAGCAGTGGTTAAATGACTTCCTCAGAGTCACACAACTCATAAGTGTCTGAGGCCAGATTTGAACTCAGTTCTTAAGTGACTTAATCCTGTTAGCCTCAGTTTCCTCATCTGTAAAATGAGCTGGAGAAGGAAATGGCAAACCACTCTAGTGTTTTCGTCAAGAAACCCCAAATGGAGTCAGAAAAAATTGGACCTGATTGATGTGACTTAATAACAATAATTTTCCTTCCCCAGGTTTAGATCTCTATACATTGTGCCATCTATCTACATTGTGAATATTTCCTCATGTACTATCGCCAAGTACATTTCTCTCTTGAAACTTGCACAGGTAGATAGACACCATATGATCATACATTCATAGGATCACAGGTTTAGAACTGGAAGAGTCTTAGAAGTCATCTATTCAACCTGCTCCTTTGAACCCAAGACCCAGAGAAAGTAAAGAATGTGGTCACAGGTGTGTGAAGTGCCAGAGCTTAAAGCTGGTCTTTCCAGATCTATCTGCCAGTGTCAGCATCAGTAACAATATAATAGAATCCAAGGAATCATCATGATATAATCCAAAAATGTAGCACTAAGGGGGACCTTAGACCCCGACAGGGAAAGTCACTTTCTCAAGCTCACATAGGTAGCACCCAGCAGAGCTGAGATCCTAGGACTGAAAATTAGAGCTGGAAGGAATGTTAGAGGTCAACTACCCCAACTCCCTCATTTTACAGATAAGAAAACAGTCCAGAAAAGGTTAAGGGAGCTTCTGCTAGGTTACAGGTAGCAGAGCCAAGACTTGAAGCTATCATTCTGATACCAAATTCACCACTGTTTCTTTTGCACCACCACAGTTGGCTCTAAATGCAGTTTTTCCTCCATTAAGTCACGGGCCAATAAACTTGTCCTTTGAGGAACTGCTCTTGAAACCTGTATGGTGTATTTTGTGGCTTTCCCAAGCCCTAAACACTAAAAAATTGCAGGTATTCTATGTTGGTCCACTGTTCAGTCTTCTTGGCTCATCTCCACACACCCCCATGTTCCTTTTTATGTGTCTTAAGAGGTACCACTTAATCTTGCAAAAATGATTTTAAGATTCAATTAAAGAAACACATAAATATATGTTGTGTTCCCAGGTGTTATTTTCCCATGATGAAGAAAAGTTATAAAAAGAATCCAAACAGGGGACAGCTAGGTGACTAAGTGGATTGAGAGTCAGACCTAGAGAAGGGGAGTCCTGGGTTTAAATTTGGCCTCAGACATTTTCTAGTTCTGTGACCCTGGATAAGTCACTTAACCCCCATTGCCTAGCCCTTACTACTCTTCTGTTTTCGAACCAATATACAGTATTGAATCTAGGATGGAAGATAAAGGCTAAAAAATAAAAAAAAGAATCTAAATTAGGAAATTAGATATGCACAATATGAAATAAGTCTGGGGATGATTTCCCATTGAGAAAAGTAATTCAAGACTGTTTCTAGGAATGAGGAACAATCGTCAAACTGTAGTTACAATGATTCATACAAATAGAGGTCAGAGAAATATGAATAGCACAAAAAAGCACCTTCTTTTCTAATGAAAACAAATTTTTTTCCTCCTATTTCTAAAGCACCACTATGCCTTTTTAGATTGAGGTATAAGTTATTATCTTGCTGTATTATAAATGGAGTGAAGCTGAATGATTCAGCATATTTTGGGGGGCTCACATTATCCAGTTTGGATGTCTGCCTTGATGAAATTAATCAAATAATTACTCTATCTCTGATATGAATGGTCTTGACAACTGAACAATCATTCAATTCAACTGAACAGTAATAACTTTGGATTTGTGCCCAGTTAATTCTTTGTTGAGTTTTCAGCATAATAAAATCCTGTCCTTTAAATTAAGTAAAACCACTAGGAACATGAACAGGAAATTGGTATGGCCTTTCGACAAGAAGAAGAATATTTCTTAGTGCAGGTAAATTTCACTTGAAGAACCAGAAATCATAATGACTCACTTTACAAAATCTTTGCACCCATGACTCAAGGGACAACTTGGCGGCTAGTGGAGAAAGGACAGGACCTGGGGTCAGGAAGATCTGAGTTCATACATCGTCTCAGACATATTTACTAGCTATTTGATCCTGGGCAAGTTTCTGAATCTCAGTTTTCTCATTCATGAAGTGGGGATAATAATGGCACCTATCTGACAAGATTATTGTGAGGATCAAATAAGATGCTATTTGTAAAGCCCTTGGCACATATGTATGCCTGGCACATTGCCTGGCATACTACGTTAATGTTAACTTCTTTTTATAACTCTATAGTATAAGTAGTGTAAATGCCATACTTTCTAGGTGAAGAAACTGAGAAGCAGAGACTAAATGACCCCAATCACATGGTTAATTGAGCTGAAGTTCAAACCCAGGCACCCTCAATCCTAGTTCAGGGAGAACAACAAATGCTGATAGAAAGTTGTTTGAGCTAAGAAAACTGAGTTCAAAGCTTTTATTTGGTGTGTATTTCTGATTAAGTCAAACTCTCAGACTCACTTATAAAATGAAAATCATCATATTATCACAAAATATCATATAAGGATGTGATGAAGGAAATGCTTCATGAACTTTATGTTAATACTGTGGATGAGAGAGTTAAATATTTTTTTTTTTGGTAGAGAATTTGTGATTTCTTCAATTAAAATAACTGAACTTAATTTTTTCAATTAACAAGGATATATTTTCTTCCTCCCACCTTCCCCACCCATTCAAAAAAGAAGAAAAAGCAAAACCCTTGCAACAAAGATGTGTCAGCTTGTAAAAGGACCTCCCACATTAGCCACGTCCAAAGAATACTTGAAGGTTGTGGGATATAATGGGAAGAGGAAACTCCTGGTGACGGTGTGCCCTCTACCAATGCAGACCAGCAACAGTTCTGTAACTTATGGTTCTAATGAGTTCTCTCGGGCCTTGAGAGCTTGAGCTATTTGCTCCAGGCCACACAGCTAGGGCTAGAAATTCAAGACAGGTATTCTGGCCCAAAGGTAGGTTCTTTCATCCACTATGCCATGATACCTTTCCAGGCATCATTACTTGAAAGACCATGTCTTCCTTTTGGTGACCTGAGGTCTGCAAAGGGAAATTACTTATTCCAAAACATATATTTACAAAAGGAATCACATTTTAAATCCTAAAGCTAGCAATTTGAAATTTTGAAATAAAAGTATTATTGTAGAGATTAGAACAGTTTTCAAATAACATGAATTCCTAATTTATGTGATTTTCTACAACTGCCGTCTTGTGTACTCATTGGGCTGAAAGAAATATTTGCTGCCTCTTGAAGCAAATGATTCCAATGAATAAAATAATTATTTTGATTTTTGTTGTTGTTGTTTAGGCATTGAAGAGAACTTCTTGCATTCAAGGTCTTCCATTTACTAATGCCGCTTGTTTAACTTTCCTCTTTAGAATTCCACTTCAATGGAGGCCATTGATTATGTTTCCTCTTTTCCTTCCTCTCTCAATACAAATGCACTAAGTTCCTTCTCACCTTTGCTCATCCTGTTTCTTTCACTTGGATCAGAGAAACACATGCCTTCTTTTCTCTTAGCCACCCCAAAACCTACATTTCCTTCAAGCACTAGCTCGTCTTTCCACAAATGTCCCCACTGGAAGGAACCTTAATAGCCATCAAGCCCTCCTGCCTCCTCTCTCACTTTACAGTGGAGGAATGAAGGGACGGAGAGGGGAAGTGGTCTGTAACATCTGTAACACAGGACCAGTCCTCTGGACTCTCAACCCAGGGTTCTTATCATTACAGCCCACTGCTTCACCTCTTTTGGGTAGGATTCCCTGACTACTCCACTTCACATTTCCTTCCAGTTTAGAGAAATGAGTACAAATGATATCAATTTAATAAACATTTATTAAATATTTGCTCTCTACAAAGCACTCTTCCTGTCTTCAACAGGCTTACATTCTACCTGATGATAGGATGAGCATAAGTAAATCCTTAGTATATGTAAAATAATACAAAGTAATTTTAAAAGAGAGAGAGAGCTAGTCTATATAACTTGGTGTTGATGATAGACCATCTTGGAGGATTCTCTTGCCATTTCAGACATTGTATTGCCTTTCCCAACTGGATTGTAAGTTTATTGAAGTCAGGGAGCAATTGAAAATCCTTTATTAAATTTCTATGATGAGAAAGATAAGATTTTAAAAAATACTTCTGTAATCCTGAGCATATGTTTATGAAATTTTAATAGACTCCTGTTGCTGTTTGACTTGAGAGTCACAAAAATATAAATATAAATATAAATCCATTGTGGCTGGGCTTAGTTATCAAGAAAGTAATTGAGGCCTGACTGGGTTGGGTTTTGTTAGTATATCAGAACAGCGATAGAACACTGAGTGGGTGCATTTTATTAATCAGCCCTTGAGAGGTCCATACCTGCATCCCATGGAATTTTAATTTTTCTGCGTTTGATTTCCAGTTCCAATTTCTTTGAAAAGTCTCCTTGGTTTTCCCTTGTCAGAAAAACCTTTGCATTTGGCTTTCCTATACGTAGCACCAGCTAAGACTTTACTGTGACAACCCCTCCTTGCAGAGGGCACTGAAGGATCCCTTATGAAGCAAAAGTAGTGCAGCACAGAGCTTTTTTTGCACCACAAGAGCAAATCCTGATTAAAATGTCTGGTTTTCTTTTTTTTTCTTTTCTGGCTAAGTGGTTCACAAGCCAAAGACCCAGAGATAGTCTGGCTATAGCTAGAATGTGTTTCCTCCCTTTGGCTAGCTGGATCTGACCTCCAGAAGTTGTTCTGGCCAAACTGAGGAGTTGTCTGGGTTCTTGGCTTTTAGATCAGGAGTTCTTAATCTGTGGTTTGTAAAACAGAAGCAGCAACAACAAACTTTTATTAAATACTTACTATGTGCCAGACCCTGTGTTGAGTGTCAGGAATGAAAAAAACAAGCAAAAAGAAAGACAAGTCCCTGTCTAGATTCAAATGGAGGAAGATACCAAATAAGAGGAGCTGGAAAAAGGGGGAGAGAGAAGATACCCCTCTGCAAGAAGAAGTCCAGGGAGTCAGGAATGGGGAGCTGGGAGAGGAGTGAAGGGGTGAGCATGGGACTGACCTGGGGATTTCCTCAAATGGAGGAAATTTACTAGAGGATGAGGTTTTGGGGTGGAGAGAATATTTTAAAAATATTTTGGAATGCAAAGATTCAAGATAATTCCAAAGGACTGTAATAGGTATAGGCTGTAAAAGTTTAAAAGCAGATTTGTGTAAGCATGTTAGGGAAAGCCTATACCTGTTACAGGAGTCATGATGAAGAAGGCTATCTATTGCCACAGAAGGAACTGATGGAGTATGAATGCAGAATGAAGTATACCATTCTCCACTTTATTTCCTTCATGAATTTTTTTCTAGCATCAGTGATATGTATCTTTCACATGATGAACATGGAAAATATATATTGCATAAAATATCACATGTATGATCCATATCTCCCATCATGGATAGGGGAGAAGAATGGGAGGGAATGAACATGGATTGCAAAAGGTCAGAAAATGATAATTAAAATTATACCTACATATAGAAAAATTAAGCAAATTTTGGCAATTACATTTTGATATAATTTATTTCCTTTCTTTCCCTTTCTTATTTATTTATTCCTATGTATCTTATTTTATTCATTGAAGAGCATTATTTTGAGAAGGGGTCCATAGGCGTCACTAGATTGCAGAAAGGGTCCATGATACGTAAAAGGTTAAATATCTTTGGTTGAGCTCAAAATATTCCTTAAGATTCAGTCCTGTAAATTCCCCTTGATCAGATCAAAGTTGGCTTAATGATTTCCTGCTTATTGATCCACACCAAAATGAATGACTCCATTTATACTCAAAGAGAGGTACATGTAATTCAATGTTGAAATGTTGCACCAGAGAGTAAATGGACCTTTGAAGGCTTGGTTCGGACTGGGAAGGCCAACAGAATAGATGGAGGTCTTTAGAGAAGGGCAAGGCTAGAAAGCTCCTCTATTCCTTGGAGAATAATTAGGGTTATTTACACAAAGTAAAGGGATTACTGAAGCTTATCCAGATGAAAGATGAATTTGTCTATTTTCTACTTGGTGACTCCATTTTTTAAATGACCTTCTGCCCTACAAGAAGATGGTCAGCTAGTAATATTTATTTCAGCAACACTGTCATTTACTACCCTGAAGTGACTGCTAGTCTCATAAAGACAGTCAAAAAGAGCTGACTTTTGAAGACTGTTGATCTTTTCTACTGGCTAGTGCTTTACGACTTTGCATAAAATGCTAATGCCATGACATTTGTGAAACTATTAAATCATTTTAATGAAAGAGTAACAGTTATGTGAGTGATTCATTTTGTGTACTTCCTTTGCAGAATCTTTTGTTAGTTGATGTTAATGAATGTAGGAATGCTTTTTAAACTCCATAAATTCTTCTCTTACTTAACCAAGTCATGATAGTTCCATGGTGCTCATACTCGTCTAAAGAAGCAAAATTGGTGTACAGAATCCATTGCATCAAAGCTTCCCTCATTTGTCTGTTAACCTCTTCACTTATTTTTTGATACATGAGCTTGTGATTATCCCTCCCTGTGAATGTAGGACAAGATCAGCTTATGTGTGCATAACATTTGTCAGAAGGTCACAGTCAATCAATAAACATTTATTAAGCACTTCTTGTTTACTGGGCACTGGAGACACAAAATCAGAAATGAAATGGCCTCCTTCCTCGAGGACTTTTGGTTATTTAGGGGCAGAACACATGTGCACAAATAAGTACTATATATGAAATAGAACCAGGATATTTTTGGGGAAGAAAGGAGGAGACACCAAGCTGGAAGAATCAGGAAAGGTTCCTGGGAGAAGATGACACTTGAGCTGAGTTTTGAAGGAAAAGTAGGCTTCTAATAGACTGAAGTAAGGAAGAAATACAGAATTCCAGAATGACAATATCACAGAATTTCAGAATTGGAAAAGTCATCAATGGATATCTAGTCCATCTCATTACCAAATTCCCCGCCTCCAAAAAATAAGAAAACTAAAACCAAAAAACCCACTACTACTAAGTCCTCTAATTTAATTTAAGCTCTGCAGTAGATGAAGAAGATGTACAAATGTGCATATACTCACTACCAAATAGGGCCAATGTTATTAATTTATTTATTCTACAAATATTTATTGAACATCTACTACATACAAAACACTGTGCTAATCATGAGTGGAGGAATGTACAAAATTTAGAAAAGTCCCATTCCTTTTCTTATAGAATTCACATTCTAGTTCAGGGATAAGATATAAACATGGAAAATTGTAATTTATAAGATTATATGATGTATGTATTAGAGAAATGCTAAGTGAATTGAGGTTTTATACGGAAGGTCATTACTAACAGGAAGAGGAGAGGTTTCTTGGCAGCCCTTATCTGAGTTGGAGAGGGATGGAGGATGTATTTTTATCACTACTGCTAATTAAAATTAGGAAATTCAGAACAAAAAGGCAGATTTCAGAATTCAACAGAAAGTTAAGAAGATGGTGTCTGAAAATGGTATTTAGTTTCCTAATAATGGCTTAAAATAATAGTAATCATGAGTATGGTCAGTGACAGAGTGGAGAGTTAACTATTTGTGATTAGGATCTTGAGAATCTGATTGAATGTTTTAAAATAAGAGGAAGTAGAAATTTGCCCAAGTTCAACAGGAAAAAATAGCAGAAGGGAGACTAATAATTTAAATAATATAATTTCCAAGAATACATCTAGCAATAAAATCCATATTCTCTAATGCCTGTATATAAATGCAGAAAGCATGTGCAATGAAAGGGTAAACTGATGATCCTGATATAAGGAGGTGAATTTAATTTCAAAGGTATCAGTGAAATTTGGTTGAATGGAGCTCATGCCTGGAATGTGACATTGGAAAGACTTAAAAGAACAGATTTAATGAAAGGGATGAAAGAGTAGCATTAAAATAAACCCATTACCTTCTGTTTTAGAATCGATACTATGAATTGGTTTCAAGACAGAAGAGTGGTAAGGGTCAAGCACTGGATTTAAGTCACCTTGCCCAGGGTCACACAGGAGCATTGTTTCTTAAGAAGATATAGTCAATAGGAGACTATAAGACTTAAGTGTCCAGGGTCACATAACTAGGAAGTGTCTGAGTCCAGACATCTCTCATCTTCAGACTTGACTCTTTACCCATTGAACCACGCAGCTGCCCCATCATTCATTTTAAAAAATTTTGTGTTCCAAATTCTATTGCTAGAGATGGTGAGCAATCTGATAGAGATTTTACATGTGTAAACATGTAAGATATTTGCTAAAATTAGTCATTTTGTGGAAGAGATCTCAAACAAAATAAAAAAATAAAACTAAAACGAAATATAGCATGTTTTGATCTTTATTCAAACTCCATTCATTTTTGCTCTGAGGGCAGATTGCATTTTTAATTATGAGTCTCTAAAATTGTCTTGATCCTGTATTGCTGACAGTACCTAAGGTATCAGCATTTGTATATCAAAAAGTGTCACTATTACTGTACATGATGTTTTTCTGGTTCTTCTCATCTTATTTACATCAGTTCATGTTAGTCTTTCCAGGTTTTTCCAAAATTATCCTGGCTGTCATTTCTTTTAGTACAATAGTATATCATTATAATCATATACCATGACTTGTTCATCCATTCCCCAATTGATGGACAACTCCTCAATTTCCAATTCCTTGCTACCACAAAAAGAGCAGCTATAGATATTCTTGTATAAATATATCCTCCTCCCCTTTAAAAAAACCTTTTTAGTATGCAGAACTAGTGATATTGTTGGATCAAAAGAAATGCACAATTTTAGAGCCCTTTGGGCTTAGTTCCATATTGCTTTGAGAGGATTTTAGGTCCCATCGATCACATTACCACTTTTAACTCATTATAAGAGGGAGGGTGTATGGGTGGAGTAGGTTATTTCTGAGTTCCTTTCTAGTTGGAAATCTATATTCTTATTATACAAATGAAACTTAGAGTCCACAGACTTCCAAGAATTTTTAAAAACAGACCTGTCATTATTTTTCTTGACCTCTCACCCTAGAATCATAATATTGGCTGGGCAAGAGAGACATATACTTTGGACACTCAAATCTGAGTCAGAAAAATTTATGCAAGAGTATACATGTGTATACTATCCCAAACAAATCATGCTGATGAGGGAATGCGTGTATGAATTTTATATTTTTGCCTTGGGCACAAAATTTGTTCATTATGTTTCTAATCTTTTCCTTTCTTCCCAATTCCCTGTATTTGTGTGTTTATATTTTGAAACCAAGTGTAAGACTTGACTCAGACTCTCATTCATCTTGAATTGCTGGCAGCTTTGGAGACGTCCTGCCTTGGCCTCCATTTCATCCTGGTCTGCAATAATTTTCAAAATTAAATTTTATTTAAAAATGTTTTGTATAAATCCAATACAACTTAAAGGGAAATAATTATTGGGGAGAAAATCTTGGCAGAAAATTTCTCTGATATAATATGCTAAGAAAAGCAAGAAACGAATTCAAATTTATAAGAATAAGAACCATTCCCATTTGATAAATGGCTTGTAACAATTTAAAGTATTGATGATACTGTTTTTTGCATATAATTTCCCCCATTTATTGATTTTAATTGTGATAAAAATTCATCTTGTTAGAAAACCATAATATTCAATTACTTAAAAAATGAGCTTTGTATGCCTACAGAATTAGCTATGCCAGGAGAGTCTCTCCCTCCTTTCCTTTTGATCTGGATAAGAAAGGTGATATGCATTTGTGGGAACATGAATCTATGGAGTTGTGGGAATATGACTGCAAGTATTCTTTCTTGGTGGTAATATTTTCCAAGTTTCCGGTATCGGTAACTCATCGGAATGATCTAGTCTCATTTTTGTAAAATCATTACTTAGGTGGACTGGCTGCCCTCCATACTCACCCACACATTCAAAGGCCTTACTACATTTAGTGGTTCACTGGAGCCTTGATGAAAAATATTATCTAGAGTTAGGGAAATTGGAATCTATTCCTTTTACCTTTTCCATCCATTACAAGTAAATGGAGGAAAATCTAGTTTCTGGGAAACCAGTTTCTGATTTAACTAAATCTGGTATCTGGAAAAAATAATGCTTTTCTGCTTTTTACTTAACTATATCCATTTTTTCATTCTGTAACGAGACTTTCTTTTGAAATAATGGCAAAGTATTATAAATAATAAAGAATATGGCAATGAAGCATATAATAATAATTTGATTTACAGAAGTCAAGCTAGGGCATCTAGATGGTATAGTGGATAAAGTGCCAGCCTTGGAATCAGGAAGACTCATCTTCCTGATTTTAAATCCAATCTCAGACACACTAGCTATGTGACTGTAGTCAAGTCACTTAACCTTGTTTACCTCATTTTCCTCACTTGTACCACAATCTGGAATAGGAAATGGCAAACCATTTCAGTGTCTTTGCCAAGAAAACTCTAAATAGGGTCACGAAGAGTCAGACATGACTAAAGAACTACTTACTGAGCAACAACAAAAAATAGTGTTTCAGCTGAAACAATGCTATTGATTGCCCATTACACATCTGAATCATTCTTCAGCCCTGTTATAGTTTGGTATGGATTATTTTTGTTGGTAATCCTTGAGGAAAAGAAGCAAAAGCTGTTTGTACATTTGTACGTGTGCACATACAGAATACTTACCCTTTATATTGCCCTCTTTCAGTCTGTTCAAAGCTTAATTCACGACTAAAATGGCACAGCTCATCCTACTCATTAGTTAGGAGGGGGTTTACTTCTTGAAATGATCTTGTTTGCACAAATTATTTTATGCTTTGTAGCCTCTAGAAGAATGTAAATGCCTCCAAGGCAGGGACCCTTTTTCATTTTTGCCTTTGTTTCCCAGCACTTACCATAGTATCTTGGGCCTGATGGGCATTAAAAAAAAGATTTTATAATTGAATTGTTGAATTTCTTGGAAAATATTTTGATTCTTTACTGTTTGTTATGATTCTGGTTCAAGTTTGTTTTTTAATTTTGTCATATTGAAAATGGAATTAGTTACCATAATACATTCTGTACTATGTCTATTACCGTACACCACTCGTCAGGGTGTTTAGGGAAGATGGTACCTCTGGTGTGAGGGCTTGCTGAGCGCTTTTCAGGGCTGTTCATCCTCTGTTGGTGTTCATCTGTCACCCAGCTCTCACCTGTGGCTCCAAGAAGCTATAGCAGCCACAACCTGGTACACCGTCTCAGCAGGCTGGCTAAACCAAGTTGAGGGGGACCCATAGACCTCAAATCCTTTGCTGGGTTAGTGGGATGTCGGTCCAAGGCACAGGAATAATTCCTCTGGTGAATTGGGCAGAGGAGAACAATTTGTTCCAATGTCATGAAGGTGGCAGAAGTGGGTGCCATGGAGGGCTTAGAATTTGATTAGATATTGAAAAAGCCAAGACCATTCACTGTGTCCTGAGTTCTGAGCCACTGCTACTCATCTTGACTTTTATCCTGCTGTTGGAAATGGATAGTTTTGGAAGAGAGAGTGAGACAGATGACTTTGTGCAACTCTGTCTCATTTAAATCCAATTTATGCAGGAGTCAAAAGCTATTTATAAGTGATGTTATTTTGGTCCTCTTCAAGAATGGACAACAACCAACTAATAGTACTACATATGTTAAGGATAGGTGTTAGATCTGATTTGTGATTTTATTGATATAGGGAAGCCCTTGACCAGGAAATCCTGTCTCTGTCCCTGTCTCTGTCTCTGTCTCTTTTAAAAAAATGTAATTAAGCAGTTAATTAATTTAGAATATTTTCCATGGTTACATGATTCATGCTCTTTTCCTCTCTTTCCTCCCCCCCCTCCCAGAGCCAATGAAAAATATCACTGGGTTTTACATGTATCATTGTTCAAAAACTATTTCCACATTATTAATATTTGCAATAGAGTGATAATTTAGAATCTACATCCCCAATCATATCCCTATCGAACCATGTGATCAAGGAAATGTTTTTCTTCTGTGTTTCTGCTCCCACGGTTCTTTCTCTGGATGTGGATAGCGTTCTTTCTCATAAGTTCCTCTGGATAGTCCTGGATCATTGCATTGCTGCTAGTAGAGAAGTCCATTAAGTTTGATAGTAACACAGTGCATAAGTGTCTGTGTAGGAAACCCTCTTTTAATGAAAATTGGCATTTTCCTGCAATTTATAGGCTTAAAGCAATTCCTAGAGCACTGTGCTGTGAATGACTTGCCCAGGGTCATCCTGCTGTATTATGTGCTACAAGTTGGAACTTGAACCTAGGTGTTCCCAGCCCCAAGAACAGCTCTCAATTTGTAATGCTTTATTATCAAACTATATATTCAAGACAAGAGACCTGATGTTGCTCCTAGTAGGAAGGAAGGGAACTGGCATGTTGTCTTCAGTAGATCAGAAAGAGACTACCTCAGGGGGCAGCTGGATAGCTCAGTGGATTGAGAGCCAGGCCTAAAGACGGGAGGTCCTAGGTTCAAATCTGGCCTCAGACACTTCCCAGCTGTGTGACCTTGGGCAAGTCACTTGACCCCCATTGCCTACCCTTACCACTCTTCACCAAGGAACTAATATACAGAAGTTAAGGGTTTAAAAAAAAATATATATATATATGTATTTTATATATATATAAAAAGAGACTACCTTGAAAAGCAAAGATGGATCTGAAGGACAGGGATACAGGAAAAGTAAACTCTGAGGAATGGAAAGGAGAGCAGGAAAGGACTAGTGCTAGGGAAAGGGGCATCTTGCCCCAAATGGTGGTATGCATGGGATTACTGTAGGGAAATGGAGAGGCAAAGGAATGCTGAAGAAAAACTACACTAGGAGTTTGTCCTCAGCAAGGCCTGACATCTAGGCTAAGCCAATTTACTTGCAAGACTGGTTTCTAGCTGAGGTACCTCTAGGTTGTTGATTGTTTAGTTGATGGTAAACTTCTAAATACCAAATATTCTGAGAAGGAAGAAGCTTTTTTTCCTTCCAACAAGAACACTTAAAAATTTCAGACTTCTGGAACTCCTGAGCTATAACTTAACTACTTCGCTTCAAAGAATCATAGATTTAGAACTGGATGGGACTTTAGAGACCAACTCATTTATTTTATTGATGGGGAAAATGAGGCCCAAAGAGGCTGTGATAGTAAGGAAATAATAATAATAGCCAACATTTACATAGCACCGACTATGTGTCTATCACTGGGTTAAGCCTATATAATTATTATCTCGTTTGAACTTCACAACAACTCTGAAGGGCAAGTGCTATGATTATCCCCATTTTGCAGATGAGGAAACTGAGGCAAACAGAGCTGAAGAAACTTGTCCATGCTCCCATAACTGGTAAATATCTGAAATGGGATCTGAACTCAGACCTTCCTGACTCAAAGTCCAGTGCCCTATCCAACAAACCATACTGAGAGACTTAGAATTTGAAATTTACTTTCAAATGAAAATTCAAGATATAGTTCCAAACTATAGTCTAGAAATGCCACAACCAGGATACAAATTAATTAAATTTGGTGGGGAGGTGTAGTTTAAAGTAAAAAAAATTCCTTCCTTCTCAGTAGGAGTATTGGATATTTAAAAGTTTTCCATTGATTAAACAATCTACAAGTATTAGGCTCCTATAATGTGCCACCAACTTGTCAACTATTGGGAATACACAAAGGCAAACAGTTTCTATATTCAAAATACTTCCATTCTATTTGGGGAAGAAAACATGTACTAAATATGAGAACAGGGGTGAGATCTGTGGTTTCCCAGGAACAGGAAACTTTCTGGTGGAGAAACTCCTATGGATTTAAGTCAGCATCTTCCTGTGACTTTCTGTTTTAAATAGATGGAATGCTTCAAGTTTATGTGACTTTCCCATAGTCACATAGCCTTTAATGGGGTCAGAGATGGGAATCTGCAGTCACCCTGGCTCCAGTATCAACTCTCTTCTCTGTCCACTAAGCATTGCTGCATTGAATACAAAATAAACACAAGTTTTTGTTTGTTTGTTTCTGTGAGTTTTTTGTTGTTCTTTTTGGAAAAGGTGTTAGGAACTAGGGGGAGGGTAGATTAGAGAAAGCTTCAGATGGTGTTTGAGTTGAGATTCTTCAAAGATGGTGCTTGAATTGAACTGGAAACAAATTATGGATTCTAAGAGATAGAGTTGAGGAAGGATTTCATTATAGACATAGGGTACAGTTGATGCAAAAGTCAGAGATGGAAAATATAGCAAGAAGGTCCATTGGACTGGAAAAGTGAGTGTGAGAAAGAAGGGGAGGGATAAGGCTGGGAAGGTAGGTTGGAGACCAGTTGGGAAGGGCTTTAAATTCCAAACAGAGACATTTATACAGTACTTGATTCTATAAGCAATTATAGAGGGAGTCACTTGAATTTATTGATTCTAGAGGAATATAGATTGGAGGAGGTAGAGACTTGAGGCAGTAAGAAAAACTTAGAAGCTATTATAATATTCCAGGCAAGAGGTGATGAGTACCTGAACAAAGGTGGTAGCTTATAAGTAGTGAGGAGATAGATACTAAGGATGATGTTGACAAGACTGGGCAACTGAATGGATGGAACGAGAGAGGATGAAGAATCAAAGATGACAGTCAGTAGTTATTCAGCCAGTATTTTAAGCACTTACTATATGCCAGGCACATTCCAACTATTAGGGGTACAAAGAAAGGTAAATGACTGACACCATTCTCCAGAAGCTCACACTAATGGGGGAGAAAACAAACAAATGACTACTTACTAACAAGATACCTATGGAATAAATTGAAGATAATTAACAAATGACACTGGGAAAACCTGGGAGCCTGGAAGTTGACAACTTTGATAAAATTGATAAAATCTTCTTGATAAAATAAGGCAATAAGAAATAAACTAGACATTGTTAAAGAGAAAAAACAATTTTGAATTTTTATCCTTTTGATTTTTTAGTATAACTCTTAGCTTCTATGTTAGTATAAATTCTAAGATAGAAGAGAGGCAAGTTGTAGGGGTAATCAGGGTTTAATGACTTGTTCAGGGTTACACAGCTAGGAAATGTCTGAGGCCAGATTTGAACCTAGATCCTTTCAACTTCAGATCTGGTGTTCTCTCCACTGTGCTTCCTGGCTACCCCATTCCTTTTAAATTTAACTTTTCCAGTTTTATTTTTCCAAAGTTAGATCTATAATGAACATGGTTTTATTTAAATATCTTGTCCTTAAAGTCTTGGAAAATGATAAAATGCTCTTCTAATTGCCTTCATTTGGGAACTTCTGGGTGTCAGAGACTAATCAGTGTACATGCTCCATTTTCACAAGGAACAAGCAGAGTGTCTGGTATGAAAACAAAATCTATTCAAGTGAGTTATTGGTGTAGAATATGCATAAGGTTTGCTCTTAATCAGAAAGAAAAAATAATAGAATTATTTCAGGCAGTATTACTGAGCCTTGGAAAACAAAAATTGTTATTCAGCAATAAATTATTTCACCCTGAATTTTCTATGAAATGTTAACAAAGCAATACTTTTCTCCTTGTTATAGTGGTTTCCTGTTCCATTAGTGTCTGTGCAAAAAAGAGAAAGATCTGTAAATCTCCCTAAAGGCTGGACTAAAGCCAAGAGAAGACTTCAAAAAGTGCCTCATCACCCAGAGATTGGCTTCATTCATTTCCATAACTCCCTACCCCCATTCCTTTTCTTATTTACAAATGTTTATAAGGCATGAGGAAAAGACAAACGATATAGTGTTCTCTAGAGGAAGATAATAGGGCCAAACACAAAGATATATGGGGCATTTCCCTTTTCTGTGATATGGAAGCAGGTTCCACAGGGATCATCAGCCACCAATGGAAATACTATTTTATATCTCAGTGCATCATTGTTAATGATTAGGTAGCATCACTGAGAATTCAAGTTGGTTTTCCTTAAACAAATGACATCAGAAGTTAACGATGCCAGAGCACACACTGTTGCCTGTTCTTTCTGAATCTCCATGCTATTGATTTGTACCATACACTAGCAAAATAGTTCCATACCTGTAGGCCACAGATCCCTCAGGACAGTAGAGTTACTATTACAAGTACTATGCAGATTTATATGGACACCAAGCATCACCATTTAGATCTTTATTTCCACTCCAATAAAGGATGCATGGGGAACAATATCTGACATTTATATAGTGCTTTAACATTTGCAGAGCATTTATGGTTTTTGATTCTCACAACAGCCTTGGGAGGTGTTAAAGGTGTAGGGTGTTCTTAGGGGAGTTACTCCAATCATCTCTAATTAATACTGAATAACTCAAGCCAAGGTTCCATTCCCCTTGAGGTTCAGTGAGGGAACTCCTTTGATCAACTTCCCATTCTGATTTACTATCCCCATTTTACAGATAAGGAGATTTAGGATGAAAGATCAAGTAATTTGCCCATAATCACACAGCTAGTAAGAATTGGAAGAGGGATTTGAATCTAGATCTTTTTGGAACCAAGTCCACAACTCTTTCTGTTATATCACATTCTTACAGTGCTATGTTACAGCTATTATATCACATACTTTCTTATAAAGGGATTCACTATACTAGAAAAGCAAACATAACTTCTTCAGACTTAGAAAAAATGTCCTTCATATATATGTACTGCTATTCTTCAGATATAGGAGATGCCATTTTGATGAATAAAATATAAATGAATGTTAGAGTACTCTTGCAATGAGTAATCAATGGCTGGACACATTTACTTGGATGTCCCAGAGGTACCTCAAGCTCAATATGTCCGAAACAGAATTAATGTTTTCTCTCTTAAACATATTCCCTACTGTCAACTTCTCTATTTTTATAGTTTCCAGTTTCCCAATCTTTGAATCAGTCTTGGTGCATCAGGGTTCCTTGTGTGACATTGAAATGGCAGAGTGGAATTCTAGCTGCAAGATGGGGGGGTCAAGCTACAGCTCAGAATTCCAGAGGCCCCCACCCACCCACCCTGAGAACTCTGGGTGAGGAGGTAGTTTAAGGCAGTTAAGGGTAGTTGATTCTGGGGCTTGGAAATGAGTAGGTCACTCTGTTTGCTGATCCCAGATCTTTAGGCTTGAATCTTAACCAAGACATTTAGTTCTCTGCTGCCAATCTGCTTTAGCTTGACTAGACCTTCAATCAACATTCATAGGTACCTCTAATTAGTTATTTAGACCATAGGAGGAGATTATCTATTAGGTTAGAGAGCTAATTAGCTAACGAAGATACCTTTACCCTCTGGGGGGAGGGACTGCTTGGACCTAACAGTTTAGGGTTTCCCTGACCTTATTTTATCCTTATTAAATCTCCCTTCCTTCCCTTCCCCACATATCATTAAACCCTTCATCATTTGGGAGCTGTGCCTGGCTATTATTGAGGTAAATACTTACATCTCCTGAAGCTGAGCTCCTCCTGCTGTGTGGCCCAAATCCTGACCCTTCATCTGTCCCTGAAAGCTTCAAGACATCAAGCCTTTACTATTTTCTCCTTACTCAAACCTGTGGGGAAATAGTTTAGAGAAAGTTAACATCTCTAGGAGTGTTGTCCTTCATAGTTTCCTGAATGAGCCCAGAAGATAACGGATCAACCCCCATTTGTAACTGATTTTCTAACTGCTTGGTGGAAGGGGGTGGAAGCAAGGAGCACTCCCAAGATTGTGCCCCTCTCTTTTCACTCAAGCCTGCTTGAGATCCTGTGTGTGTGTCATCTCCATAAATCAAAGATAAGCAAGTCCAGATTACTCCATAGACCACTGGCATTTGCTGCTTCCCACAAATATCACTGTTTAAACCAATATAACACTTGGTTGACAAGTTTTGTTGATTCTTAATCTGTAACATTTCTCCCATTGTTACTCTCTCTTCACTGGCAAAGCTTGAGTGAGGACCTTTTTATCTAGATTATATTAGTAAACTCAGAATTGGTCATCCTGCTTCTAGTAGTCTTTCTTCTCTCTCTCTCTCACACACACACACACACACACACATACACACACATATACATATGTATATATATTCCTTATATAGCTGGTAAATTGTTCACTCTAAATCGCAAAAAAATAAATACAAGATAAATGCAAAATAAGTTAAAATTCTTTTTGGTGTGTGTGTAGAGCATATCAAATTGGGAAACAAAAGAAGGTCTTTTGTAGCAGATCATAAACTTCTTGACAATTGAAACTGCTTTGCTTTTTGTCTTTGAATCTTGTGATAGATAGAAAGCTGGACTCAAAATTAGGAAGACCTGAATTCAAGTTCCACCTCTGAAACATGTTACCCTTGACATCACTTGACCTCTTAGTGCTCTGGGGGACTCTAAGTTGCAAGGAAAGTGTTAACTTGTCTTGGTAGAAGGAGTTTCCCCATATCAAAGAAATCACAAGTCTAATCCATATTCCTATCTCTTTGTATCTTTAGTACCTAGAACAGCATTGGTGAATGTTTCCAAGTTCATGTGCCCAAATTGCAACTTCAAACTGCCTGTGAACCCCCGCCTCCCTTGTATTACCCCAGAGAGCTGAGGAAGAAGTGCTCCCTTTGGGTGGACATGCAAAAAATATCCTTGGGTGCTGAGAAGAGGGGGAACAGAGCTAATTTTAGGAAATTGCCCATTTTGTTTCTAGGCAGGCTTTTCTGGAAACTCAAGAGTTTAAAAACTGCCAAAGTATTCCTCTCTTGAACTCTTTCCTAATTTCCTGGTCTCTTGGATCTGAACAATCAGCAATTAGCAGATACCTACCAATGCCTGAATTGATCCTAATTCAAATGGAATTTAACAGAGCAGATAGCTTCTAAATGTGTCCTCTAAAAATGGGAGTATTTGGAGATCTTTTCCATCTATTGAGAGGCAGTGATAGCCTCAGAACAAGGAAGATCTGAATTCAAGATTTGCCTCTGACATACAGTGACTATGTAACTCTGGGTAAGTTATTTAACTTTTCAATGCTATGGGCAACTCTAAGATACTAAGTGGCAAGGAATATTCTCACCTGAACTGATAGAGGTTATTTCTTCATCCAGAAGTTCCTTATACCATTGATTTCACAGATTAAATTTCTTTTTCTATCCACCGACCATGGGAAAACCTAAAAAGACACCTTATTTGATGTCATCAAGTGGTAAAGAATAGGCTATCAAGGATCAAGTTGGCTTTTCAATGAACATTTTTATCGTGACACCATCAGGACAAAACTAAATTGCACTGAACCAGGAGCTTTCAAAAGCCCAAATCATTCATGAACTGAACTTGTGAGAGGGAAAGGACTTCCTTCCTTTGCTTTCCCTCTTTATTACTCTGGCTCTAAGAAATTTCTGTTCTGTTTCATTTTTTCTTCTCAATTTCAGGTACCAGTAGTGATCTCCACCTACCTGGGAGTTCAAGGTCTGGTGACTTGGAACTGGATTACAAATAGATGTTGTGGCTAGATTGCCCTACAGGGAAACCCTGAGAAACAAGAGTGTTTGGGACTTGAGCCTGAGTGGAATTTTGGATTTAGAACTGGGGACTGTTCTCTACAAGTACTGAGTTAACCAAAATTTCTCTTCCTCCTTTCCCCAGAGACCAAGGCGGTACAAAAGAGGGGATTATTTCTCCCATATGTTGGAGAAGTAAATCTGTATATTTGTGATTATGCCTTTTTGAAGAAAATATTTCTTTTTAACAGCTAGTCCAAGTGTTGGTGGCTAAATGGAATTGTGACACAAGGGATCTCACCCCTAAAACTGAGGAAACATCATTACTAGAGGTTGCAGACATTTTCAGAGACCAGACATCTCCCTGAATCGCCTTAAGCACATTGAAAGATGCTAACGGAGGGATGAAAACTAACCTACCCAGCCTTTTAGGCAGTGAGAGCTTGGAGAGTCAGTATAATATGGAGACATGCATAGAGAGAAATAGTTTTCTCATCCTGGAGTTCCCTATATCAGTGAACTCATTACCTGTATCTAGCCCACATCATATAAACATAGCTTTGGTGTCCATCCATGTGTGTTTGGCAGAACCCTGCAGGCAGGGAAAAAAAGTTTCACAAGGAATTAGATCTCTGAGTGAGAAATATCCATCATTTTCTCCCCCACAGCCCCGTAATCTCCCTTTCAAATAATAGAGGCAAATCCAAGGAGACTGTACTAATTGAAGTTGCTCATGCTGACTAACTTTGCTACCCCATCACTCTTAGCTCACAAAGAAATATGATAAGAGGGTTCCCCGGTGTTCAACAGCTAAACCGCAACATTTGAACTAAAGACAAATGACTTCCAGCAAAACCCATATATCTGATTAATTGTTCTCATAAGCAAGCAGACAAGGAGGCTTCTGCATGTTCTCTCCACAGGGCTCGCCTTTCACAATTCCCCCTTTAAAAACGTTCATATATTTCCTTGTTACTTTTCTATGTATCCTTTTACATTTTAATAAAGATTTTAAATTCCAGGTACAGAAGTATTCCCCAATGCTTCAATCCTCAGTGAAATAATTCTTTCTTTCCTTGTTCTATTGCCAGGAACTATTGTGCTTTAGCCAGGACCATGGAAAACACCAAGTCATTTAAAGAGACGTTTTATCAAATGCCCAAATAATCTCTTTTAATGCAGTCATGGACTAATTGCAAAGTACGGAAACTTGGACCTTTATGTTAGGCTGCAATTTTGAATTCCTGAAGTGCCGTAAGGAAAACCAGTGTCCAATGATGAAATCTTTGACATCCGATCTGTTTATTTTCCTTTTTTGCTTCCCTGAGGTGAGGATGAGGGGGTGGGGAGTTCTATATGGCAATGCCATTATGCAAAATTCTTGATAGAACAGCTGATTAATAAGTCTGCAAAGCAGCAGTTACTGTATTTTTATTCATTACTTACTCAGTTGTCAAATATTTTACAACTGTTTGCATCTTTGAAAAATGATATTAAAAAGGGTCTAATGATAGGGAATTGGAAAGAAAATACCTTAATGAGGCAATTCATTCCAAGGAATTTTTCCATACCATAATGAAATCAGGTTAAATTTGACCTCATTTTGGAGCACTTCTACTTGTTTTAATTCTGGACTAGCTAAGCTTACGTACAAGGGTAGATTTTTCTTCACTGGCCACAGGCATTTTTATAACCTTACCACGTAGCATGAACATACATGACAGGGGAAATTCGAGGTTAGGTTCAGTTAATCCTTAGCTATGTTGAATTAATGCAGAACTAATTGCTTTGGAGAATCCAATTACAGCTTTATTTTTAAAATCTTAGGCAGATTATTCTCTAATTGCCTCCATTTTACACCCACAGATCTCAGCATCTGCACTAGTATTACTTAAACCGATTACCACCATTTTCCCCAAGGGCCAGTAAAACTATACATTTTTCCTAATATGGGTTGTTCCCCAAGGTTTTCAGTTTGCTTGCAAGTTTTCTCAGGTTTGAATAGCAGTTAAGTTGTGGGTTGTTATGAGAGACAATTCTGTAGGGTATTTAGCTTCTCTTTCTTATAAGTAATTTTGGGAAAGAAAGCCAAAACTAGAGATAAAAATTCCATTATCTACCCTAGTAGATATACTGTGATAACACGGAGTTGAAACTGAGGCTAACGGCAACAGCAAAGCACTGTGATCAGACCCATTTGGCTATTGTACTCAATGAAAATGAAAAGAAATATGACAAATTAGAGCACATACATAGCTAGAATATAAGATACTTGAGGGCAGGAACTATTAAATTTTTTTCTTTGTATTCATAATGCCTGACTTACAGTAGACACATAATAAATATTTGTCTACTAATTGATACAGAAGAAGATGAGTAAATGGGGAAGGAGAATGGAAATCACTTTAGAGGAAGATCTGGACATGTTTAACTTGGAGCAGAGAAGGACTAGGTGGAGCAAGTGATGGTTGTCTTTGAGTAATTGAATGACTGTCACATGGAAGAGGACCCTAAATCATAGATCTTAGATCTAGAGTTGGAGGGAACCTTGGAAGTCATCTAGTTTTATTCCCTCATGCTACAGATGAGGAAACTGAGATGCAAGGAGGTAAAGTGATTTGTTCATGGTCATAAAGCTAGTAAGTATCAGAGGTAGGATTTAAACCCTAGTGCTCTTTCCATTGTGCCATGTTGCAATTCAATTTATTTTGGCTTCAGAGGAAAGAGCTAAGATAAATGGATACCAGTTTCAAAGGCAGATTTCTACTCAGTGTAAGGAGGGACTTACTAATTAATATTAGAATTGTCTACATAGACTCGTCATCTAAAGGAACCGGAGGTTCATTAATCTGGAGATCTTAGAATGGAATTCATTAGGTGTGATATAAAAAGGATTCTTGTTTAGATATAGGTTGGATCACACAATTTCCAAGGACTCTTCCAATGTAAGGAATCCATAAAAACTGTATGCTAGTTGTTTTTTATTTTTTACCAGATGCTGAGATTTCTCTAACAAAGTCTTACAATTCTCTGATTATCACTTCATTTCAATTAAGGTTCAGAAGTTTCCACTTCTTTGACTTAATGAGCCATGGTTCTTTGCTATCTCTCTTAGGGAGGGTCTAATTCCCTTCACACTTGATTCTACATATCTCTTTCATGCATGGAAGACTGGACACTCTTCTATGTGACATGAGGAGGATTAAAAGTTATAGCCTTTATAGTCTAATATTTTTAAACAGACCTTGAGGAAATTAAGCTGAACTTTATGTCTAAATCCTATTTTAAGTTGTGAATGTAAAATAATAATTTTTTGGGTTATAGACTCAAATAATGAGTCCCACATTTTTTTATGTGAAAACTTTGACTCTGAGATCGGCTTGAAGATTGAGCCTTTGTGTGAAATCTGTGCTAGTATGGATGCTGCAGACATAAAAAACCTCATTTGTGGATTCAAGAGTCAAGTGAATATAATTAGCCCCAGAACTATCATTTTTTTAATGTTAACAATTTGGCCTGTATGTTTATATTTACCTCCAAATGGTCCTTTTAGTTCTATATGTGAATACATCTTTCTAACTAGTCAAATTATCTTTATCTGTATCTCCATGTCTATACCTACAGCATATTTTCTTTATTATGTAACCTTCAATCAGCTGTGACTCCTAGCTCCCTTCTGGTTCAGTGTGGCTTGTTTTGGGTAATCAGCTATATAAATCAAACCTTGAGCTTTGATTTATATAACTGATTATATGTTTGACTATCTATTCTAAAAGAAGAACTACAAATAAAAAAATGAGTGTTACTTCCAGCTAGAATAGCAAGATAACTCACAGGAAAATACCTGGGCAATGGAATCATTTGCAATTTGCCTCATAGTACCAGAACACAAAATAGGTGCAATGGCCTACATAGTCTTGTCGTGGGAAATAACAGCTCCTGCTTAAACTTACATTGTGGTAAGAAAGCTATTCTCTCTGTCTCTGTCTCTGTCTGTCTCTCTCTTCTATTTCTCTCTCTAGTATGGAGAACTGTGGAAAATTTTCAGGTTCAGGGATTCCCTGTGTTAGCTGTACAGTTGTTAACATTTTAATAGGACTCCTGGGTTTAGTTTGCTATTGCAGACACACAATCCTTATTCTTACTTATTCTGGCCAAAAGCTTCCTTCTTTCCACTTGCTCTGGTCAAAGGAGCCCTGGCCCAGTTTAATAGGCAATATCTTGATTCTTCTGCTCCTTAGTTTATTCTCAGAAATAGGCAAGTAGTTCCCAACCATGGCTACTACTCCTATATTTCTTGTCTCTCATTACTCTTTTCTGGTACTTTTCCTTCAAACCACTTGAATCTTCTGTCATAATTCCTGCATTCAGCTATGTCTAATGGAATTCTGTATCTTCTACCAATGAGCAGTAGTCCATCCTCTTGTCTTAGCCATAATGACAAATTGATCCTAGATTGTGTAGCTGCCAGTTAGTTACTTATCCAAGAAAAGAAATTCAACTTTTCAGCAAATTGGGCCTTTATTTTAAATCAAGGTGTTGTTGTTGTTGGTGAAAATGTTCATTTGTGTCTGACTTTTTATGACCCAATTTGGGATTTTCTTTGCAAAGATATGGGGGCTATTTGCCATTTTCTTCTCCAACTCATTTTATATACAAGGAAACTGAGGAAAACAGGGTTAAGTGGCTTGCCCAGGGTCACATAGCTAGTAATTTTTCTGAGTACTTTGTTCATGAAAAAGACATCAAAGACAATGAGTTTGACTGCAGGCTATAAATTGCCTCTATATATTTTTTCTCAGTTACTTGTTTGCACAATCAAACATAGGAACCTTAGAGTTAAAGCAAACAAAATGAGGGACTCTGAATGCTGGAGATATTTTGGGGTTCTTGGATAAATGCTCATTTCTTGATTTATTTATCCAGTGATGGGCAAACTATTCCTGTCAGGCCAGATCCAGGCTGTAGTTTACCCATGACTACCTTAAGCAATTCCCTAATCACTACATCTGGATGTGGGGGCATAATGATTAGGGAATTGCTTAAGGCAGTGATGGGCAAACTAAAGTCTGGATCTGGTCTGACAGGAATAGTTTGTCCATCACTGGAAGATCTGAGAAATGTACCAGATGGTCACCATAAGCTAGAAGGAGATCTCTCACTGAGGTTACCTACCTCTGAATCAGGAAAAGTTACTTATTGAAAGGAATGGATAATTGTGGATAATTCTACCCTCTGATATTCTTTTTAGAAGGTAGCAGGTCCCATAGCTGAGATCCCAAGAGAGCAGGATTCTGCCAATACCAGGGCTCCTGTTCTTCCTGAAATAATGTAACAGTGACCTAGTTGAGGATTGAATTTGATCTTAGAGTTGATGATAGAAACTACAATTCCCCTGTGAGGACCAAGCCCATCCTAACAAGACAGTAACACATCCAGGAAAAACAACTGTGTTCTATAAAGAACAAGACCAGCTAAGCACTTGACCCAGCAGAGGTAGGAAAAAAAGACTTCCAAGCTCTTCAGTGCCAGTTGTAAGTTGCCTGTGCTGCATACATGTTTTATATGTGTACATCACTTCTGTTGCACTTTAAGTTTGAGCTTGTCCTTCCCATAGGCTCCATACTTATTTCTCAAGTTCATGAGGAGAAGATTTTGTAGCTATCATTTTTACTGTTACTTTAGTAAATGCCTTTGCAAAGATCTAAGTGTGTCTACTAGCGAATTATTAACTAGAAGCACACCAGTGGGGGCTTATCAGCAATAGTAATAGAAAGGTGGTGCCACAGGACACACCTTTGAGCCCTGAAAGCAATCATCATTTTCTGGATATCCAAGCCATGAACAGGTGTGAAATTTAAGGAGTAATCTGGAATCAGGATTACAGAATCAACTTGGGTTAGCATGCAAAACTTATGAAAACGAATGGACTATTTTCAATTTGTTTTTTCAATCTATTTTCAATATTCAGTCTAGTGAGTAAATTGAATGTCTAAGGCTGTGTTCAGAACCATTGGGTGCCTTGTTGGAATGTCAAGGCAAGAGCCCAGCAAAATAGAGTTGGACAATGTTGGCAGAGTGCCATGCACCTGTTCTTACTTTAGCTACGTGGTGCCAAAACCTTAACTGGACAGTGACAAGCTTAAGCAGTCTTTGGACTGCTAGGAACAAAGTCTGTAGCATATGGTATCCAGAGAGGAATCTTTCAAGATGTTTAATTTCAGATTAAATGGCTAAAAGGCTTCTTTTAGTCCAGAAGAGAAAAGATAGCAGAGTTCAGCTTAAGAGAATGATGCCAGAGTAGTACCAAGCCAGTAGTAGTGTGAGAATACTTCTAATTCATCATGTGTGTATAAGTATGCATGTGTGTGCATGTTCATATAGAGGAGTTGTTCTTGTTACATTTATTTGAATTATTTTATATACAATTATTTATATATAAAATACCATTATATATTACATATTATTTATATAGTATATTATAATAATTATATATAATTATTTGATTATTAAACAGATTTCAGTGCAATATGGAAGCNTTATATAAATATATAATAATTATATACAATTATTTGATTATTAAACTGAGATTTCAATGCAATATGGAAGCTTCCTATTACCTCTGTATACCTCTATAACTTACCCACTTACAGAGTTGCCTGGGATATTGGAATGATAAGGAATTCAATCTGGATCATGTTGCCAGTCAGGACTTTGAATTAGGGTCTTCACAATTACAAGGCATGCCATATCATTCTTATGCTCTTGTGTATATTTTTTAATCTTTACTTTCTGTCTTAGAACCAATACATAGTATTGGTTCTAAGAAAGAAGGGTGTGGTAAAGGCTAGGCAATTGAAGTTAAGTGACTTGCCCAGGGTCACACAGCTAGGAAGTATCTGAGACCAAATTTGAACCCAGGACTTTCCATTTTCAGGCATGATGTTCTATCAGCTGAGCCACCTAGCTGCCCCTCTTATCATATTTGTTGATGGAGTATAACTAGAAATGGTTCAGAGCAAATTATTATCCTGACATTAATCTTTTACATTTAATGTGAACACTTACAATCAGTAATTGTGTAACTGCTCTTGTTACTAATATGCACAAAATATTATTACACATATGGAGCAAATATGTAAATATCATAAATATCCCTTTTTTACAGAAGAAGGGTAGAAGCCACCTTTTTAATATGATATCTGGGCAGTGAGCCATTGATGTGATGCTTTGGATGTGATGTCTGTGATAAGGAAAGGTGTCAAATTGGGCTTTAAAGAATATTTGGGATTTCCATGGGACCAAATGGAGTCAGGTATTTTAGACATAGAAAATGGTAGGAGCCATGGCTTAGAGAAAGACAACTCTAGACATATGCAGTTCAAGGTAAACAACTGGTCTAGATCACAGCATACATGGAGGAGAAAAGTGTGAGAGAAGATGGGAAAGAAAGGGTTCTTTTGGGGCAGGGACTGGAATGCTGGATTTAGAAGTTTAAACTTGAATTGATAGGCAACAGTGGCAAAAGTTTGGAGCAGAAGAGTAATGTGATCAGCTTGGTGTGTCAGAAATATTGGTCTGGCAACATTGCAAAGGAGGAGAAAAGATCTGTCTGGAGTCCATGTGGGTGCTAATAAGGTCCAGTAGGACTTGTTGGTGGTGGCAATGGGTTTGTCCTCATTATATATGAGATCTGAAGAAGATGGGAGAGTCAAAGATAACCCTAAAGTTTGGGATATAGAACAATTTAGGAAAAGATGCTGTCATTGCCAGAAACAGTCAAGTTGGATAGGAGAGAATGCCATGATAAAAAAAAATGCTATATCCATACTTTTAAATGATTCCCTAAATTCTTAAGAAAAAAAACTTATTTTTCATTGATAAATGTATTAACCAGTTTCCAGGTTGATCAAATGAGATAACATGTACAGCACATTGTACACTTTAAAGAGCTATATAAATGTTAGACATGATTGTTTTTGTTATTATTTCTTTACACTTTCTCCCAGGTTTATCTAGATTCTAGAATGTATGTTAATGAAATGGAATTAGATTAGGTAAGGCACCTGCTTTTCCCAAACCTCTCAAAAAGCATTAAGGTTTGTTTTTTTTTAATCTTTATTTGTACAGGCAGCTAGGTGGCTCCATGATGCATAGGGCAGGGCATAGACTTGGGAAGCTGAATTCAAAACTAACCTCAACTTGGTAATAGCTATGTGACTCTGGGAAAGTCACTTAACTTCTTCTTGCCTCAGTTTCCTGAATTGTAAAGTAAAAGTACCTACCTCTTGTGAGGATCAAATGAGACAATAATTGCAAAGTGCTTAGCACAATGCCTGGTGCTCTCGCTCTAGCTCTCTCTTCTCTTCTCTTCTCTTCTCTTCTCTTCTCTTCTCTTCTCTTCTCTTCTCTTCTCTTCTCTTCTCTTCTCTTCTCTTCTCTTCTCTTTCCTCTCTCTCTCTCTCCTCTCTCTGTCTCTTTCTCTTCCTCCTCTCCTCTCTTTCTTTTTTTCCTCTCTCTGTCTTTCATTCTATCTCTCTGTTTGTTTCTGTCTCTCTCCATGTTCTTTCCTTGATTAGAATGTGAACTCCTAAAGGGCAGGGATTGTTATGGGTTCTTTTTGTCTTTGTTTCCCTAGTACTTCATACAAGTGCCTGGAATGTAGTAAGTGCTTAATAAATGTTTATTTGATTGATTGATTGAGTAGAATTTACAGTTGCTTTTAAAGAAAAGCAATTCCACTTAACATGCTTCTGTCTCCAGAAGGGGAGGAGAAAAGATTGATAGTGTTCTTCAGTGACCCAGGGTTCCACTGTAGCTAACTGATCTTCTAACTCTATTTTGGCCCAAACTCTACCTTTTTTTTTTCTTCTTTTTTTCCCACCCTTTTTTAAAATTTAGAATATTTTTCCATGGTTACATGATTTGTGTTCTCTCCCTCCCCTCTCCCAGAGCTGACAAGCAATTCCACTGGGTTATCCATGTATCATTGTTCAAAACCAATTTCTATGTTATTCATATTTGCAGTAGAGCAATTCTTTAACATCAAAACACTAATCAGATCCCTGTTGCACTATGTGGTCTATCCTATGTTTTTCTTCCAAGCACTACCTTTTCTATGAAGCTTTCCTTGATTAGTAAAAATGGTACTTACTGTCCAGATCTCACTAAAAAGGTGGCTTCTGCCCTTCTTCTGTAAAACTGTGGAGTAGGTTTAGCTGTGGAGTAGACTATGGTTTAGCTTTGGAATCAATTGCTGGGCCTCTTCTCACACCCATCAATTTCTGGCTGGATTAAAAAAAAAGATCTCCCAAATCCTTTGAATATTGTTCAGTTCCTTGAGGGTGGGTATCCCCAGCACCTAGCACAGAGCCTTTCTTGTATCCTCTCCCCTTTTCCCATCTTGGAATTTGTGATTTAATTGATGGTGGTTATTCTTTTTTTCTCCTCATAACCCTTCCCTTCCACCTTAGAATCAATACTATGTAAGAGTGGTAAGGGCTAGGCAATGGAAGTCAAGTGACTTGCCCAGGGTCACACAGCTGGGAAGTGTCTGAGGCCAGACTTGAGCCTAGGACCTCCTATATCTAGGCCTGGCTCTCAATCCACTGAGCCACCCAGTTGCCCCTGATGGTGGAGATTCTGAGTGAGGAAACTTCCCTTATTAAGGTAGATTTATAATGGTTCTGAAACAGTCAGTTCTAGAGAGTTGCTTTGGACCCTGAGAACTCCAATCAATGACTTGACTTAGGAAGGTCCCATAGCAGACATGGTGGCCAGAGGCAGGACTGGAGTTCAGATCATCCAGATTCTTAATACAGGCTCTATTCCACTACAAAAATCTGCCTTTTGGGGGGCTAAACTAAGGGTTTAATAAAATGCCTCTTGGATTGGCTTGGGGAAAAAAAGAACCCAAGAACTTGACTTTTAGGTACTTGGTTTTACATACTTCTGGGATTGCCTTTTAGCTGAAAACTTATTCTGGGGAGATGGAGGGGGGACGTTGCATGGATTGACTGGTCTGCCATTTGTAATTATCTTCTAACATATATCGAAGACTCTTGAGCCAGACAGACATCCATCTACTTTTATGCTTTCCTTTGCACAGAGTCGGAGAGGTTGTCTGTGGCAGTGGGAAACAGCATGAAAAATGGATGTGGCAGGAAGTAGCATTGGTTTCTTTTCATGCTGAGACTTTGGAATTGTTTGTGATTTATTGAAGCAAAGTCAATGACAGGCGGTGCCCACTGCTGCCAACTTACCCAATGGGCTGAGACCCCATAAATCTGTGCAATAAATAGCAGTCTGGTGGTATTTTTTTCTTCACCTATTTATTAACGGAGAGATAAATCTCTGTTGCCATAGCAACACAATCATAGAAAGTCAGATTGTTGCAAGGTAGTGTGGAAGGGACCAAACTTATCACTCCCTCTGAATTAAAGAAATTTAAGTATTGTGTCTGTTTGCCTATATATCTCCGGGGGAACAAATGTATACACATCTGGGGGCTTGGACCTGAATTATTCCTGATCCCTCAAATGGCGAATGTTTAGTGGTATTGCCAAACTCCAGTCCATCACTTCCCCCACTGGAATATTTCTACTAAAGGAGCTCACATATAAAGTTGCTGATACTTAAAATATAAAAAATGACGGGGCACATCTGGATTATTTGTAGAAAGTAATTTCCTTTAGGAAAACTGTTCTTTGCAAAAGAGAAGAGTGATGGATTTTTTTTCTTCATATCAGGTCTTAAAACCTAATTGGATTTTCTCAAACACTTGTACAATATGTAATGAAATTGAGTAGGATATCTTCCTCAAAGTATTTTATCAGCCTTCATTAGGCCTTGCTTAATCCGTCCAAGAGAAAGGGCAAATACTATCTCCATCTTGCAGATGGATGAACTGATGTCATGGATTTAAAAAAATTTGTCTAGGGAATCTTTGTATTAACATCACCAGCAAGATTAGGATTTGGAGTCTTAGGCATGACCAGTATAATATAATCATAATACACTTATTTGTCAAACATTCTAAATAATAATAATAGCTAATAATTATATAATACTATGTATCAGACACTATGGTAAATATTTTTAATCATTATCTTGTGTGATGATATTCATAACAATCCTGAGAGGTAGGTGCTATTATTATCCCTATTTTACAAATGAGGAAACTGAGGCAGGAAGAGTTTATGTTTCTTGGCCAAGGTTGTATACTTAGTAAGTGTCCAAAGCCTTATTTGAATTCACACCTTCCGGACTCCAGGCTCAGCACTGTATCCATTGCATTACCTAACAGCCCTTAATTCTGAATTCTTCTTTCAATGTTCAGGTGCATTGGGATGAGTGTAGAAGGGATATTCAGGTTCAGGGGAATCAGATGGTTGCTGTTCAGTAATTTCAGACTCTTTCTGACTCCCTTTGGGGTTTTTTGGTAGAGACACTTCTCCAACTCATTTTACAGATGAGGAAACTGAGGCAAATGGAGTTAAGTGACTTGCTCAGGGTCAAACAGCTAGTAAGTTTCTGAGGACAGATTCGAAATAACAAAGATGAGTCTTTTTGATTTCAGGCCTGGTACTCTATTCAATGTGCCATCTAGCTGCCTATGGAATCATGTAGGAGCTTTACATAAGCTTTACATAAAAGCTTGATTAGATTTATAGTTAAATGTATTTGTGGCTACATATGGAAAAAAAATCTAAAGCCATTTGATTATTCTGATACAAACAAAATGTTCATATCTATTTCAGCATGTTTAATTTTAACTAATGTTGATAAAGTACAAGTTTCATGAGGGCAACAATTCTGCCATTTTTACACCTTGGTATCATTATCACTGAGTGTTAGTTCCAGGACATAGAAGATATGTAATAAGCATTTCTTAAATTAAATGGAATACACTGGGCACATGTTTGAAAGATCTCCCAGTTTAGAGGAAAATCCACCCAAATCTCCTAAGATTTTTACAACTTCCAGTAGCAGTGGTTTAGTAGCACAATTATCACATGTTAGAAGGTAAAACTGCATTGAAGGTGCCTCATTTTTTGTGATAAAACAATCTTCATAACAATTATAAAATTGAATGGAAAGAGATATTAAATAATTTAATAGTTTCAATAGAATATTAATATATATTTTTGTGACTCACTCATTTCATTGCTTGTTGTGACTCAAATAATACCTATCATCATTTAGGGGATTTAATTGAGATGAATGTAAAGACCTATAATTTGATTTAAAAAATCAGCTATATCCCTAATTGATAAAGGGTCAAAGGATATAAACAGGCAGTTTTCAAAGCAATAAATCCAAGCTGCCAAAACCATATAAAAAGGTTCAAATTTGCTAATAATTAGAGAAATGCAAATTAAAACAGTTCTGATCTTTTCTCTTATACCCATCAGATTGTCAAGGTTGACAAAAAATTACAGTTACAAATGTTGGCAGAGTTGTGGGAAAACAGGCAAATTAATGCAATGTTGATGGACCTGTGAATTGGTCTAGCCATTCTGGAAAACCAATGTGGAACTATGCCTTCAAGGTCACTAAATGGTCCATATCCTTTGATCCAGCAAAATGTCACTACTAGACCTCTATGCCAAAGAGATAAAAGTAAGAAAAAAGGAACTAAGTGAATAACAATTTTTATAGGAGCTCTTTTTGTGATGGCAAAGACCTGGAAATAAAAGGGGCACTCATCAGTTGGAGAATGGCACAACAAATAATGGTGGATGGATATAATGGGATACTATTGTGATGTGAGAAATGATAAAAGGAACAGTTTCAGAAATTCCTGGGAAGACTGGTATAAACTGATGCAGAGTAACATGAACAGAACCAGGAGAACAATTTAGACAACAATAACATCATTAAATATAAACAACTTTGAGTGACTGAAAAATTCTGATCAATGCAATGGCCAACCATAATGCCAGAAGACCCATGATGAAGCATGGTACTTATTTTCTGATAGAGAGAGATAATAGAATCCAAGATGAAGAAGGAGACATATTTTTGGACATAGTCTATGTGAGAATTTGTTTCACTAGACTATGTATATTTGTTACAAGATTTATGTTTTTCTCTTTTCTTTTCTAGTAGGAGGGGTGGTGAGAGAGAGAGAGAGAGAGAGAGAGAGAGAGAGAGAGAGAGAGAGAGAGAGAGAGAGAGAGAGAAAGTGCTTATTAGTTGAAAAAATAAAAAATAAATCAACTGACAATATATACACAGACACATATACAAATCTGACCGTATTTATAGAATTTCTCTGATCTATCAATCTAATTATCCTGTCAATAACATTTCTGTGAATAGGACATAGAAGTGGAAACTGTCTTTCAGACTATGAATAATAAAGGCATAGAACTGGGAATGATGGGGAGAAGAGGAGACTTTTCCCTTACAGCTGACATTTAAAGATGAAATTGAATGTTTAGCACTGTCATTATTATCACACATATAGAGTACTTCCCTACCACAATACTATGAGGAAAGAAGTGCAAATATTTTCTTATTCTAACTAAAGCTCAAAGCAAGAGTTCCTTGTCCAGGATCATGGCCCTGGTCAATGCCCAAGCCAGGATTTGAACCCAATTGTTCTGATTCTAAAAGCAGCTCTAACATCTTTATTGATGTCTTCTCTAAATGGGCTGATATGAGGGCCGACTCCCCTGTGAAAGTGACTGGGGATCTAATTCATTGGTCATAATCAAATTGGGGAAGTAAAGTGAGATGAATGGAGCCCCATATTATATTAGAAAAGTCATCCTGGCCAGAGAAGTATGGTTCTTGGTGTTATAAGTTATGTGGAGAAAAAAGAAACACTTGACTGTCAGACCAAAGGGAGAAATAGCTAGAAAACTGAATTTGTAAGATTCTTCTCTCAGGTGGCCCAGTGGATTAGACTGAAGGAGTTGGTGAGAGGGGACAGTAGAGAACAAAGGAGGGTTTTTGGATTCTGTCTCTTGCTATATGAAGGGGGAATTCTAGGGAAAGAAGCCTTAGAAATAAAACTAGGCTGCNTTATTATTATTATTATTATTATTATTATTATTATTATCATCTGCCAGTGGATTTGCTGTACCAGAACAGCAAAGCACAAAAGCTAGTCAGAACTCAAAGCTACAGGTCAAAACATCCAGGTTTCCTGGTGAGCCAGAAAGAGGTCTAAGCAGAATCCCAGTAGGAGGTGGCAGAAAACTTCAAAGGACTTAAAATAGACTAAACCAGGGTCCAATCAAGCTAACAACATAGAATTATGAAGAAGGTTGTTTCCCTGTCTTTTTTTTAAAAGTAAAACTCTTGCAAAAATTAAACAAAGAATGTTTTTTTCCAAGGAGCAGAGTAAGAGAGCAAGGATTATCCTGCAGCCTCTTCCACAGGTCAGGCTAAATAATTGGAGCTGTTTAGAGGGAAGAAGTGGCACCTCTGAAAAAACAAACTAAGTAGTGTGAAGCAGTGGTGAGAATGAGTTGTCTGGAATCAGAGGACCCCAAGACTCATCTGAGGGTGAGAAATGACACATCAGCAAAATTATAGATGCTTGCCTCGAGAAAAGCATCATGACCCACTGTGAATACTAATCTCAGAGAGTGACTGTGAGGTAATTCAAATACTCATCTCTAGAGCAACCCTGTCAGTCAATAAATATCAGTTAACAAGGATTTCTTGAGCACCTACTGTGTGTCAAGCGCTGCGCCAGGCTCTGAGGCTACAAGTACGAAGAATATATAATCCTGCTGTGTGTTTCCATTCTTTTTCACTGTCATAAGTCATATGGTCCTTCTCCAGGGCAAGCTAGATCCAATGTGACCATAAAGTGTGAGGATCCTTTAGATTTCCTCTTAAGAATTAGTCCTGGTAATATAGACCAGCCTGGTCCAAGCCTGCAAGTCCCAGGGCTTCCATTTTCATTTTGGCCAGAGAGTTCTAAGAAGTAACCTGTTTGCCACTTGGTAAAGCATTTCCCTCATTTATATACCTAGGAGTTTGGATTCTATTTGTTTCACGGCTCATTTCACAGGGCATTCTCTGGGGTTACATCACAGTTGTTGCAGCAAAGGGCCACCCGCCATGTTTTTTTCCTATGGAGAGACATGAAGGTGTAGTTCAACCTTTGTCCAGAGACTTGTCCCACCTGCCAGGCCAGGTCTGGGCTATAAGCAGGGCCTGCCTATCTAGGGGTCTACTCACTAATATGGGGTTACTGTACCAGAATAGCAAAGCACAAAAGCTAGTCAGAACTCAAAGCTACAGGTCAAAACATCCAGGTTTCCTGGTGAGCCAGAAAGAGGTCTAAGCAGAATCCCAGTAGGGGTGGCAGAAAACTTCAAAGGACTTAAAATAGACTAAACCAGGGTCCAATCAAGTTAACAACATAGAATTAAACCAAATATGTCATCAAAGGTTACATATAACTGTGAGAAATCTCCATGGGCTTCCTAGGTTTCAGAGAACTCCATGTATCTCACCCAGTGTGGCTCTGTGCTTCCCTTGGCAGCATTTTTTCCTTTCTGCCTTGAAAAGCTCAGCAGAGCATCTGATAACCTAGCTGTCACTGGGTGAGCACAGCATTGATTCCCTCATTAATCAAATTGGCTTTTACCCATTTTCTTCTTTAGTCTGTTTTTGCATATTTCTGTTTGAAATGATTATAACTGACATTTATGTAGCCCTTTGAAGTCTGCCAAGTATCTTCTTGGGAGGCAGTGTGATGCAGGGGAAAGAGCACTGAACCTGGAATCATGGGATCTGAGCTCCAATCTGTCACTTCCTACTTGTGTGGCCTTGGAGAAATCATTTAATCTCTCTGTGCCTCAGTTTTCTAATTTCTAAAGTAAGGGAGCAAGATGATATGACCTCTAATGTCTCTTTCAACACAAGTATATATATATATATATATGCCTTACAACAATCCAGTGAGGTATATGCTTTAGGTATTATTGTCATTATTTTACAGATGAACAAAGGTGATCTGCTATTAAGTATGAAGCAAGTTTTGAACTCAGGACCTCCTGATTCCAAATCCAGCATTCTACCCATTATACTATACTGCCTCTATCTAGTAGAATATTCTTTGGTCATTTCAGAGAAAGTAAACATATCACAGATTCAAGCACATCTCACAAATCTACTCTTATATTTGTGCAAGCCTGATTGTAACTTGGTAAACCTGTAGATGGGGGCTCATTTAGTCCCACAATCATGGCAGCTTAATGGAATTTTCCCTGCTTTTTTATATGGTGGCTTTCTAGAGAGGCAGCTTGGTAGATCCTGACTGTGAAGTTATCAGACTCAAATATTAGTCCTGGCCCTGTTACTACCTGGGTGACCTTGAGCTTCCTTTGAACCTCAGACTTTTCATCTCTAAAACAAAGGGTTTGGTCTGAATTATTCTTAAGGTCCCTTCTAGCTATTGATGTTATGAGTTTATGAATCCTTATCATTTCCTTCATCATTAAAGGTTCCAAAATGGCTAAGTATGTCATTGTCCACCTTGGAGCAATTAATTTATCCAGAGCTGTAGCTTCTGTACCTTTTCATGGGGAGTTATTCTTATTTCCCTGAATCCTTGCAGTTGAGAAAATAGTGTGTGTGTGTGTATTATAGGATAAGGATGTTGACAGTAAAGCAGTTATCAGTTATTCCCCCCACACTTCTACCCTAACCCTAGCAAAATGAGACACTGAACAGAGGCAAAAGTATTAAAGCTCAAAAGGTCTTTTTGTGGATCTTGACTTTGGAGTGGGAGATCCTTGTTTTACTGGAACATCTGAGCTGTCTCCCTATGTTTCTCTTTTAGTGTTTTAGAACAGAGAGGGCTGATAAACAATACTGAGGTTGGAATTCTGGGCCCTCAGGCAAAACTTCAGAAAGGGCCACCTTAGCCTTTATTATCTGCAAAATAAATAGCTCTCTGGCTGCCCCTGGCCATGCTAAGATCTGACAAAACTGGATTTTTTTTTTAAAGCAAACCAGAAACATGAAAGTTGGGTTTTTATACAGAAGATAAATTTGGGGATGACTAGTCCCTTTACCATGAGCTCCATATGATACAAGCCTATAAAAAGCATTTAATACTTTTTGCTTAAGAAATATATACATGCTTTGGTTCACAAACTATAAATTTATACAACTTCCCAAGAAAATATTTATTGAACTAAATGAGGCACATCCGTAATAGAGTCCCACTACTTTATCTTTTCCAAGGACAGGTTTTTGCTAAAGTGAGCATTTGCCATAATCCAATACATCACAGGACATTGGAAATCTTTTGTTCTGAATTTGTCCAGGATGTCCTTTCTTTTTTCAGATCATTCTGCTTCCGTTCTAAATAACCTTGGAATTTTGCCACATTTCCTGCAAGTAATGGGTGCAGAGGGCAAGGAAAAAAAATCATCTTTATTGCTTCACCTAAGCCATTAGGTACATGATCACATCTTACAGTTTCGCATCTGAGCCAGTTCTCCAAAAAAACAAAAAACAAAAAACAAAAAAACCCAAACAACTATTTAATGCATTCCTTAACTCGTTCAATGTCTTGGCTACCACAGGAGTTTTGTGTTTTCTTTTTCCCTCTGAGAAACCAAATAGTGGAGACTGTTTACTGGATACATTGCTACACATACATACATATATAACAAATAAATATAAATATATATGTATGCATGGATATATATGTGTATATATGTATAAATATAAATGTATTTGCATATATATATGTGTGTGTGAGTGTATGTAGGGCTGTACAACCAAGCTTTTATCTCAAGATAGTTACAATTTAGGGGGTGACAAAAGCGTTTATATTTCTTTTTGCCAAAATCTGCACCCACTTAATAAGATTAATTTAGGGAACTACTAGATCTTGCCTCCTCCTGGAAGTGTCTATAGCCCTCCACATTCCAAGCCCCTAACCTGTATTGTTCCCTCCTTTGGCAGAATTTTCATTATGTTCAACCCATGATCCTGGTATACTGAGACCTGTTTCTCCTTATGGGACATTGCCATATGTTATTGCCTCCAGGTTCTCCCTTTTTGCTACTCAATTCCTTGCTCAAGGCATCAGGATGACCAATTATGGCTCTCAGTGTGAGATTTCCTAATTTATACTAAAAACGAACCTCTAACTCCTATAAAACTTCTCTTAAAGCAGACAACTCTTGGTTTATCTGGTGACATGAAACAATGGGACTCTGGGGGAGAAATGAGTGTGCAGGCTATCTTTTAATTAGGAGCAATGTTTTCTTGTTGTTTCTCTGATACGTATAAAAGGAGAGTCATTATAAGTCATGGCATGATCATGTTTTTAATGTGTCTGACCCTCCTTAAGAGATCAGGCCTTGGCTAATGGGCTCGAGTCAAGTGTCTTCTTGCTTACCCACTTATTCCTTCAAGTGATTAACTCAGCCTGGCATGGTTGTTTCTAATTGATTTTCTCTTCTTAAATTTTTGCTATTTTCTGATAACTCTTTAGGCTTTCTAGGATTTTAGCAAAATACTCTTAAATCTTATTAGGCTCTGAGTGAGGGGGAGAAGGCTTGTCACAGATACATGGGCCATAATGCCTTTATAGAAAGAAAGCCCTTAAGCATGTTCTAATTAGTAGGGAAAGTGAGTGGGAAAGGATGTGAGTGGGTTAAGTTCAACAAAAGTCTGATGTTGATGATTGCAGACATTTGGGGCAGGATGAGACTTTTTCCAGTGTGAAATCTATTTATTCCAAAATGTTGCCAGGAGGCTAGTTACTTAGATACAGGTTGAGGGGATCAGAGGAAAACTGGGGTGAGTCAGTTAGCTTATTCCCAGGGCTTTAGCCTCTAGCCCTAGAGAATACAAGCAAACGTGAAAAAATTGTACAACCAAAAGCTTGTCATATATTTTGACATTGAGGCTAAAACCAAGGTGAAGGGAAGAAGAATGCAGGTCTCACCAAATTCAGGTCTAATCACTTATTCCCTTGAACCTGTTATAGAACACTTTTCTTGAACATTCACTTACTAACAAATTCCTTCCAGGAGAGACACATGACTTCATGGTAGCAATAGAAAAGATTGAAGTTGAGGGTCCCAGAAATGACAATGGAGAGGCACATGGTGGGTTACAGCAGACATTGGGACATTAGGAACCAGGAATTATATAAGAGAAGCAGTGTAAAGGATGTCCTAAGATAGATGTAGGAGAGGAAAAAAGATGGTTCACTCATGTAGCAAGAACAATTGCTATCTCTATAATGCCAAGAGAATTGGAGGAAGTCCTTAATATACAGTGAATTTATAGGAGGAAGAAGAGGCAACAGTTGCACAGAAAGAACAGGGATGGATAGGTTGCAATCTGCAGCATTGGATGAAAGGAAATAAAGGAAAATGGGCATTTATTAAGTACCTAATATGTGTCAGGCACTATACTAAGCATTAAAAAAATTATATCATTTGAATCTCCCAACAACCTTTGGGAGGAAGGTGTTATTATTAACCTCATTTTACAGTTGAGGAAACTGAGACAGATAGATGTTAAGTCTGTCACATAGCTAGTAAGAATATGAAGCTGAGTTTGAACTTGAATTTTTCTGACTTAAAACCCAGGGCATTCTTCTCTACTGAGCCACCTACCACGAGGTGTAACTACATCGATGAAACTGTAGATCTATTGAAAATTTGGAGTGAGCAGGCACAAACCAGTAGTCAACAAGGATTCAGAATGTGACTCTATTTTGTTTTACATTTATGAAATTTAGTTCAGTTCTGAATTTTTAGCAAGTGCTATGTTAGTCGTTAAGGGGCAGTTGGATGGAAGGTGACAACTCAGGCAGAAAGAGATGACATAAGTGGAGAATAGCTACCCCAAGAGAATATTATCTCATCTCCAGATGAAATCTGTCACCAGTGGCTAGTTTCCTTTGGCGATTCCCATCTATTTTAAAAACATCTCTATTTTATTCCAACAACAAATTTACACACATAACAATAACAAAGTAACATGATTCATATTGTCTCCCTCCCCTCTTTCCTTGCCCCTCCCAGAGTTGACAAGCAATTCAACTGTATTCCCATCTATTCTTGAGTAAAAATGAGGTTTGAAATAATTATGCTTTGGATGAGAGTCTAGGCACCACCACAGTGTCCTTTGTAGATTGCCAAGATGTTGATGACCCCATGAGTCACAAGATCATTAACCTGTAGCCTCCAATAGTAAACATAAGCTAGCTTGGCCCAAGACACAGAAATTTCAGAGCTTTTTAAAAACTGAAGGTGCCACAAACTATTCTAATGACACAACATGGTAGAAAAAGCACAGACTTTATCATTTTTTAAATAATTTTTATTTTTTAGAAAAGTTATCATGGTTACATGATTCATGTTCTTACTTTAAGCACAGACTTTAGAGTCAGAGGAACTGGATTTGAATTTCAGCTCACCTACTCACTCATTATTTGATCTTTCATAAGTCACTTCCCCTTCCTGGGCCTCAGTTTCTTTATCTGTAAAATGAGAGTGTTGGACAAGATTTTTGCTATAATCTGTTCCAACTCTAAACCCTATGATCTCAAGGTCAAGCCAATAAACATTTTTAAGTACCCACTATGGGCCAAGCAGTGTAGTAAGTTCTGAGGATACAAGGAAAAATAAAATCCATTCCCATTTTCAAGGGACTCATGTGTATGTCACATGTAAGACATGAAGAAAAGAATCAGCATTGGGTACCATGACATTTAATGGTCAGTAACCTTTCAGAAATTTCTTTTGTATCTTAAGAATAGTGTAAAAGGTGAGATCCTAGGTTCAAATCTGACCTCAGATACTTCCCAGCTGTGTGACCCTGGGCAAGTCACTTGATCTCCATTGCCTACCCTTACCACTCTTCTGCCTTGGAGCCAATACACAGTATTGACTCCAAGATGTAAGGTAAGGGTTGTTTTTTTAAGTGAGATCTTTTCATAAATGAAGCTCATGTGAAAACAAAAGATACCAGAAAAAAAATTTAGGTAGATTGATAGATAGATAAAATGGATCAGCGGATGGATGAATAACCATGTCACAACAAATATAAGAAAAGGTCAAATAATGTAGTGGAAAGAACACTGGATTTGGAATGAGTGACCTAGTTCTACTACACTTAGAGGGTGTGTGATCATAGGAAAGTCCCAGCATCTCTGGGCTTCTGGTTCTTTGTTTATGACATTACAGGGTTACACTAGATACACGATCTCTAAGCTCTCTTCCAGTTTTAAATCCCATGATCTTAATAACTACTTATGAGATAATTTTTTGCAAGTTTATACATAGATTGTATAAGCCTCTTTGACATCAGAAACTGGTACTCCTCTGGCATTAATGGCTACTCAATCTGTTATTAAAATCAAGAAAGCATATCTGTTGGCCACTCTAGACAATCAAAATGTCAAACATCTAGTTAATTTTCCTTTGTGAGCTCCGTACATCTGGGACTAGCAAAATTATATGTGTGTATGTCCTACATACATATATATGAAATGTGTACAAGTATAATTTATATATTTATATGCTATTGTTCCAGATGAGTCAGAATGGATCTTCTTGTTTAAGAGAATTGTTCTAAAGATGACATCAATAGCTTTATGCAACAATACTTGTGATTGAGACTGAAAAACAATTCACCAGAAAACGACAAATAGAAGTTTAAAAAAAAACCCATCAGATTGTGTCGTTTCCATAGCAGAGATTCATTTTTTGTATTTTGTTACTGGAAGAGATAGATAACACTGCTCATCACCGGGGTGCTATAATCAGGCTCACTGAATAGCAATGTTCCCAGGGAGGGAGTTGATGCACATCTCTAATATGTCTGAAAATATTACAGCTGTTCTTCAGGCTTCAAAGAAAACTTCTCATACCAAGACAAAACTGCTCCCTTTGGGTTTTATAAATAGGAAAGGTGACTCTTAAATCCAACAGAAGTAGGAGAATATTCTTTTAAGTAGGTTCAGATTTTGTACTGGGTTTAAATGTTCCAAAAATCTATGCATAAAGTATTGAAATTAGAATCAGGAAGACCTGAGTTCAAGTGTTACTTCAGACATTTATTAGCTATGTGATCCTTGGCAAGTCATTTAACTTCACTCTCTCAGCCTCAATTTGCCTATCTGTAAAATTAGATAATAATAGCAACTACCTTACAGAGTTGTTATAAGCCTCAAATGAGAGAATCTATGAAAAGCACTTTGCAAACCAGTTCTACAAAACTCAGCAAACCATCAGCCAAGTCTGAGAGTATATTCTATCTTCTCCATAGCTGTCCATTTTCTCATCTCTTCTTTGGGGTTAAGCTTGGTCATTATACTTACATAGCTTTGTTTCAGGTTTATTTATTTACTTTTGGAAGTCACATGTCCATTTTCTTAGTTCTGCTTATTTTATTTTTTATCAATTCATAAAGCTTTTCTGAATTTATGTTCATAATGCCTCACCACAGAGTAATATTCCAATACATTGGTGTATCACAATGATTAGGGCAGCTAGGTGGTTCAACTGGATAGAGTGTTGGGCCTGTACTGAGAAAGACTTGAGT
Organism: Gracilinanus agilis; assembly: GCF_016433145.1. Lineage (NCBI taxonomy): Eukaryota > Metazoa > Chordata > Mammalia > Didelphimorphia > Didelphidae > Gracilinanus > Gracilinanus agilis. The sequence continues at coordinate 100,304,696 of NC_058130.1, forward strand.
GTAAATTCTGCCTTATACTTACTCTATGACCTTGTGTCAGTCACTTAACTTCTGCCTCTCAGTTTCCTTAATTATAAAATGTACCTACTTCCCAGGGTTGTTGTAGGATCAAATGAGATAACAATTGTTAAGGACTTAGCACAGTGTCTGGCACATAGGAAGTGCTATATAAATGGTATCTGTTATTATTATTTGTTTAATCAGCTAATATATATCTACTTGATCTCCATTTCTTAGCTACTTTAATCACTACTGCTGCTTTGATATACCCTAGACATTTCTTTCTGTCTTTGCTTTTGTGAGATATATGAGTTTTATTTTATTACCCTTTGAATCATGTTTTATTTTGAGATCCACATTCTCTTCCTTCCATCTCTTTGACTTTCTCCAGATCTTCCCAACCCCAAATTGAGAAAGCAAGAAAAACACAACCTCTATTATGAGCAAGTATAATCAAGGAAAACAAATTCCCATTTTGGGCCTTGTCCAAAAAAGTTATATCTCACTCTGTACTCTATACTCTTGAGTCTATCATTTCTCTACTAGGAATTTGTTAGCATGTTTTATCTTGAGTTCTCTAGAATTGTGATTGGTCGTTGTATTGATCACACAATCTTATTTTTTTCAAAGTTGTTTTTGATATTTTGTACTTCTACTGTCTGTAGATAAGAGTGGTGGCTATTTGGCATTTCTTGTATCTATTTCATTTTCTTTGGCGCACAGCTACTATCCTAGATCAAGCCCTTCCTTATCACCTCTCAGTGGGGATATTGCAGTAGCACCTAAATTGCTCTCTTTGCCTTAAGCCCATACTCTTTCCAATTCATCCTTTACACAGCTAAGTGATTTTCCTCAAGCTTAAGTTTAACTATATCATCTTTCTATTAAATAAATTCCAGGGCCTCCCTGTTATGTATTGGAGCAAAGATAATTTTTTTGGTCATTTAAATACCTGCACAACCAGAGTCCAAACTAATTTTCTAGGTTTAAAATCTATCACACTCATCATGTAGACTCTAGTACAGTCAAAACTACCATCTTCTTGCTCTTAACACATGATCCACTATCTTCGCTCTATGTCTTTACAGTGACTGTTCCCCTTGCTTGGATTTCATTCTTTCCTCATCTCATCCTCATCCCTAGTTTCTTCCAAGATAGCCCAAAGAACTCCTTCCATATGAAGCCTTTTCTGATCCCCAGAGCTGCCTTTCCCTTTCCCAAATTCCTTTAATTCATTTTGTGTATATATTTAAACATGTACTTTTTGTATCCTCCAACAGAATGCAAATTCCTTGAGGGCAGGGGACTGTTTCCCTTTTCTTCATACAGTCACATTTAGAATGGTTTCTGGTACATGGAAGGAACTTCATAAATATTTGATTGATGAAATATCAACAATCCATCCATCCAAACTGTAAAAATAATAAATGGTGTCAGACTGTAACATGGAAAATGGTAGGGTGGAATTCCTGCAAGATACAGGGTCAAGCCTCACTCAGAATTCCAGGGGACCCCTCCCCTGGAGAACTCTGGGTGAGGGGACAGTTTAAAGCAGTTAAGGTCAGTTAGTTCCTCGGGGTTGAGATGAGCAGATCTCTCAGCTTGCTGTTCCTGGTTTTGGGATTGCTTTGGAGACACAAAATATAAGGACAAAGACCAAGGAAATAAAGGTTCAGAATTGATTCCTTGATACTTTTGATAGATACTATTCAAAAGTATCTTTGGTGGTAAAGTGAAGTGGAGCTCAAAGATGAACTTCCCTTCAGGGCCAGGTGCAAGGAATGCTAAAGAGACTTGTTTAAGAAAAATAAACTATTTATTTAAAATATATAAGGATAAAAGGATTTCTAATTATAAGGGATTCTAACTCCACCCAAATAAACTCCCAGGTTCCACAAGGAACGCTTCTCCTGTGGTTCACGGGCTATGCTAATCCTCCCTGATCTAACTAACATAATTTTATACTATTCTAACTAACACTACCACTATAATTCTTAACATTGCTTTTAAGTTACAAAGATAACCAAAGCTAACTGGTTGAGTCTCAGCAAGAATCAATTTAGGACTCTGAGCTTTAAAAAAACTCAGAGTCCAAAGCAAAGACCAGGTTTTCTTTAGTCTTTTCAGAGTTTAACCAATCTATACTCAGTAACAGATAAATGGATAGTGTTTCCCAAGTTGGAAAAGAAAACACTCCACTCCTTCAAGTCTTTTACTCAGACAGAGATAGAGAGAGGCAAAGATGTTACCTTCTCCAGCCCTGAGAGAGAAAAGAACCTGCATGTGGCTCTGTCAAATACCAGAAGCCAACTGTCAGAATGCCACACCCAGAGCATGTAATTGTCATAGTATAATGGTTACAACTGCCAATATATGAAATTAACTCTCTCTCTCAGCTCTATTTGAAACGCCAATTCTTCCTCATGCTAATTTTTCTACATCTTATCTTTAAACTAATGAAATAATATTTATCTTCTAATATTATTCTTATGGTTTCCCCCCTTCAAGCATATGGAGAGATAAAAAAATCTCTCCTGTATGTTTGCTATTCTATGTAATTCTAAAGCTATACCTAATCTTATTATTATTATATTTCCTTTTAAAAAAAGTCTTAATCATACACTTATCTTATCCTATTCTTATTGCTACACCTATCTATGCTAACCTGTACTAGGGATATAAATTAAAGAAAAGAAAATTTCACTGAAAACAAATAATCAATTAAAACATAGTTGCACAAATACAAGCACAAAACATACAATTACTGAAATTCAAAATGAAAAATGAAAAATTTTGAAAAACATTTGAAACAATAAAATACAGTTACAAAAACAATTTAACTTATGTTTTACAAATAACTTAAGTCTAAAATAATAATAATAACTATGCAAAACTTATGCAAACTGCATTTTACAAATTCTATTTGAACAATTCAAATGGAACTCTTTACTACGCTAAGCCCTTATTCTATTGCTAATATAGAAAACCAAAAGTAACTACATTAAAACTCAAAATCAACTTACTATACTAACAAAATCAAAACTTTGTATCAATTTAACCATGTACATATCTATAAAAATATATAAATATATACAATTTCTGCACCTGTGTATATGTTATGTACAAACTATTTGTATGTTGCAGGAGGAAAGTAAACTTCCCCCCTTAAGATAGTCTAAGACAACCTTAAAGATTTTCTTTTGAAAGATATGTATGTTTTCTTGTTGTTATCTCCTAGGAATATATACAGTCTTCCTATGAGATAAGATCTTATTATTTTAATGTGTATGATTATTATTTTAATAAGATGATTTATCTTTTTAAATTTACTTCTATAAATACTCATCACCTGGTTATGCTGTTGTAGAGTTTGTGAGAAATGTGCCCTATATGTGTATGTTATTTTGTAGTGAATACTTACTAAATCTTTAAAGTCACCTCCTCTGCTACTGTCTTCTGTCTTTGTGTTGTTACTATGTAGTATTTATTTGCAACTATAGTGAAAGTGTGTAATGTTAGAATGGTGCAAAAATCTTACAGTACATGTCCATAACTGGTCTGTGTTCCTCTTCTCTGTGAAGAATTTTTCTGCGATGTCTCTGTTACGGTTCAATTGTCCTTTTAGCTGTCGTCTTCTCTGTTTCTTTTATGTTGTCTTCTCCTTTGTCTTGATCTTGCTCTTTGTCTCTAAGTTAGGCTTCTTTTTGAATCATTTCTTCCTCTGATATCTTTTTGACTGCAGTTGTGTTGTCTGATGAAGTCTCTTCTGCTGCTGTTGCTTTTTTCACATGCAAGCAATGTAACCAGGATTCTTTCTCTAATACATGAACAGCTGAAGGTGTTGTCAAAACAATATGGAAAGGCCCTACCCATAAAGGTTGTGTTGCACTAGTTCTATTAAAGTTTTTGATGTAAACTGGATCTCCAGGTTTTATTGTATGGAGTGCATAATCTAACAGACTCCCTTGAGTTAAAATTCCCATTTCTTATAATTCTCTAACCCTGTTTTGTAATTCTGTGATATGTTCAGTAAGTGCAAGATCTCCTCCAAGCATAGATACATAAGCTGTCTTAAAACTTTTTGCCTGCAATGGTGAATATCCAAATAATATTTCATATGGTGAGATATGCACATCTCATGGTCTAATGTGCAGATAAAATAGTGCTAGAGGCAAAATATCTGGCCACTTCAAGTGAGTTTTCATGCATAATTTCCCAGCCATACTTTTGATTTCTCTGTTCAGTCTCTCAACCTGTCCAGAACTTTGTGGGTGATATGGGACATGAAATTTTGGCGTGATACCCAGATTTCCATAAACTTGTTTTAGAACTGAATCTGTAAGATGGTTCTCTTTGTTCAAATCTACTCTCAGTGGTATACCAAATCTTGGAATGATCTCTTTCAACAAGATTTTGGCTACAAAGCTTGATGTGTTTTTACTAGATGGAAAAGCTTCTGGCCATCTAGTTAGTTGGTCCACTATTACAGACAAAATTTAAAATTTCCTGATTTGGGCATGTTGATATAATCTATTTGCATATGCTCAAATGGTGAGTGAGCTAGTGGATGACTACCAAAAGCTTTTTGTTTAAATATGCTTTGGTTATATTGTGCACACACAGAGCAAGCTGAGCAGATTTTATTTGCCACAGTGCTAATTCCCAGAGCTATCCAAGTTCTTTTGACAGTATTGATTAATGCTTGTGTCCCAAAATGACCCTTTTTATGTATTGCTTGGCAGATGAATACTTTTGGAAGAATTGGTTTTCCCACTGACGTTATCCAAATCCCATTTTCTTTTCTAGTTCCAAAATTTTGCTTCCACTTCTGAACCTCTTTGTCATTGTATGCTTTTTCTAGATCCATTAACATTTAGAATGGTTCCTGGCACATGGAAGGAACTTCATAAATATTTGATTGATGAAATATCAACAATTCATCCATGGAACCAGAAAGCTTTTATTGTCTTTTATATGGATGCCACAATGTTAGATTATGCCATGGAGGAGACAAAGTTGTGTGAGATAGAGTACTTGCCTTTTAAGTTGTTTGTAATCTAGTAGAGCAACTCATAATCTACTGGAGCTCATTTGAGGAACCCAGGAGGAATTATCTACCTTCAATTCATCTCATTATCTGAAATCCTACCATTAGGGAATTTATTTGTTTGAATGAATAATCATACTTTTAAGAAATGCAAATGTCACTGGGAAGCTTAATATATTGAAGAGATATATTAATCTTTCCTATTTTATAACAATTTAGTTTAATCGGTTTTCTTTCTTCTTTAGTATCAGGTGAGAATATGCATAGTGAAGAAATAAGAATTAGAATGGGGGGGGACAGAAATAAAGGTGGGGAGGGTGATGGTAGCTTTGAACTATTTGGCACTACTAAATAGAAGAAAAAGTAGCAAGGCTGGTGAGCAAGAAGATGGCATGGGAGTATTTGCTGACTGTGGGGCTAGGGGGTATAAGAGAGAGAGACAGAGACAGAGACAGAGAGAGACACAGAGAAAAAGGGAGAGAGAGAGAGAGAGAGAGAGAGAGAGAGAGAGAGAGAGAGAGAGAGAGAGAGAGAGCGCACAGGAGAAACTGTAGGCACAAAAGACAAACTTTGCCTACTATATGATTTGGATAGGGAAGGGACAGAAAGATGGCTCTATTATGAGCCCAAATAGCAGAATGACTAAAATTAAATCTCACCAGCAATAAGCAAAAAGCACTGGACTTGTTAAAACTGGAAGATCTGAGTTTGAGTTTCCTAGTTGTGTGACCTGGGGTGAGGTAACTCCCTTCTTATTACCCTCCTTCATAAAATGAATGAGAGTGCTGGATGGACTAGATCCTAAAGATCTTCCTGCCCTGGCATGCTATGGAAGTGTATGTGAGGTCCTAAACTTATCAGGGAATTGTTAAAATTTTTTGAAATAAATAGTTTCACAAGATTATTTTCATAAAAATTTATTTTGTAAAATGTCAGGAAAGTGTTATCAAACCTTGATGTTTTATAGTGCATCATTTGAAAATTCTTAATCTAAATTGACCAGTGAGACCTTTACCTCTTTGTATTTTTACATTTAGAGGCAGTTTTGCTTCATAATGTTGCTTAACTTTTTATGGTTTCATGCCTTATCTTCCCCAATATATTTTAAGTTACTTGAGGATAGGGAGTGCATTTTTTATTTCTTCCCCAAACTTCATATTTCATTTTTTCCAATTACATGAAAAAACAGTTTTAACTTTCTTTAAAAAATTGAGTTCTAAATTCTCTCTCTTCCTTTCCTTGGGAAGGCAAGTAATTTGATACAGATTTCACACATAAATTCATGCAAAACACATTTCCATATAGACATGTTACAAAAGAAAACACATACAAAAAATAAAGTAAAAAAAAGTATTGTTCATCTGCATTTAGACTCCATCATTTATTTCTCTGGAGGATGATAGCAGTTTTCATTATAAATCCTTTGGAATTGTCTTGGATCATTGTATTTCTGGGAATAGACAAGTCATTCAAAGTTGATCATTATAAATATTGCTGTTACTATGTACAATATTCTCCTGGTTTTACTTACTTCAATTTGCCTCAGTTTGTGTAGGTCTTCCTGTTTTTTTCAGAATCCCAGGATTCATAAATCCTCCTGCTCATCTTTTCATATAGCATAATAGCATTTCATCACAATCATATAATACAACTTTTCAGCCATTCCCCAATTGATGGGAATCCCCTCCATTTCCAATTACTTGCCACTACAAAAAGAACTATTATAAGTATTTTTGTACTTAGAGGTCCTTTTCCACTTTTTTATTTCTTTGGGATACAGTCTAGAAGTCTAGTAGAGACTTTTTAATAGTAGAGTGCGTTTTATTTTTGTAGGTTGTCAGAATAATGAGTCTTTCCATAGCACTTATTATATGCCAGGGACTAAGTTAAGCTCTTTAAAAATATTATCTCTTTGATTATAACAATAACTTGGCGAGGTAGGTGCTATTATTATCCAAAATTTATTAATGAAGTTTTGTGGTTTAATAATTTTTATTCATATCTGACTCTTTGTGACCCCAGTTGAGGTTTTCTTGGCAAAGATACTAGAATGGTTTGTCCTTTCCTTCTCTACCTCATTTTACAGATGAGGAAACTGAGTCAAACAGGATTAAGAGACTTTCCCAGGGTCACACAGTTAGGAAGTGTCTGAGGCTGGATTTGAGCTCAGGTTTTCTTGATTCCAGGCCTGGCATTCTATCCACTGTACCACCAAGCTACACCTTATTGATGAAGAAACTGAGGCAAATAGTGATAAAGTCATTTGCTCAAGGTCACACAGCTCTATTTGAACTCAAGTCTTTCTGATTCCAGGTTCAGTGCTCTATCTATGGTACTACCCAGTCATCCTTATGAAGACCTTAAAGACAATTTAGTCCAACCACCACATTTTATGGATTAAAAGAAGCATGCCCAGAGAGGAGAATGTGTTTTGGGTGAAATTACATGGATTTATGAAATACAATTATTTAGTTTTGGTACTGGAACAGTATTATGAATAAAAACATCAAACAAAGATGAGATATAGACAAAGCTCAGTACAAATTAGTTTAAACAAAAGTGTTTTGGTGAAAATTTCTTTGAATTATTTTAATTTTGCTCAAACTTAGGAAAAACAAAGTAACAAATAAATGAATATTCCTTGGCTCTGAGAAAGAGATGTTTGATGTATTGTCAAGGGAATGAGTTTGATAGAAAGCTTGAGTTCTGTTTCTGGACCCAAAAAACCCAGGCTAGTGATTCAGCTTCTCAGAGGACAGTTGAGTAATGCTAATATGACTTGATTTTTAATCATTACAGGTTTTCCTATACCTATGATACATGGTTGGATGGACAACCAATAAAGCTGGTTCATCAATACATATATCTTGGACAGAATTTACAGATAGACTCTGAGCTAAATCATGGGAGGAAAACTGGCTGAAATGCATTTGAGAAGCTGCAACTGTGTTTTTAATGATCTCTAGCTTGTTAGAACGGATGCCATCTTAACACCTCTGAATCATGGAGTATCACAGTCATCAAAGAACTGAAGTTATAGCTCACACAAAGAACAGTGGAAAGATAGGTAGTGGGAGTGAATAGGTTGTAGAATATTGTCAAAGACTTATGTAGCTAAAGCAGTGAAGAAGACATCATTAGAGATGCATGATGGTAAAAGGAAGTGGGTTGCTCATGTACTGAGAGTGAAAGGTAACTAATGGACAGTATGTATTCCATTGGTACTTACATGTTATCAAAAGATGTAGAGGATGGCCCCAAAGCACATGACATAGATTCCCTTGTAGAGGATTTATAGGAAAGCATAGACAAAAATCCTATAGGATGAGAAGTGATCTGAACCATTAGATGGAGTTCTCACATTGATGAGACCACAGATATATCAATGTATCAGAGAGAGGTATAGAGAGACAACAGTAAGAAGGATGCATATGCAACTTTTTATAGCCATTGTGTGAAGTAATTACACTGGTAAACACGGAGATGATTCTATATCATGTTAAATGTAAACGACAGCATTGGACACGCTTGTCAGTGTGGCTTTATCAATGCAAGCCTTTCTTTGTCTCCCCAAATCACTCTATATTTATTTTGTATATGTAATGGGGGTATGTCATAAGTGTAAGACACCATCAGTTTTTAAAATGGCATCATAATCATAAGAGAACTACTTCTATGAGAATCATGAGGACTGGAGCATGCATGGACATTCTGTAAATGGTTCCATTTGGCCTGTCACATATTTAGGAGAAGCCTTTTTCCATTGACTGGGTAGCATATATTTTGTATACGCATAAAATTGTTTCCCTAGAGAATGAGTCCTTAAGGATAGGGACTTTAGCTTTTTATATTTGCTGCTTCAGTTCTTAGCCCAATACCTTGCACACTGTAGGTTCTTAATAGATCCTTGTTGATTGATTGTGTCATCCTGAGCAAAATGCTTAACTCTCTGCCCAGTTGACAGTTATAATTTGGAGACGGGTTGCCAGTCAACATTGGTGGAGGGTGTTTACTCATCAGGATGAAGTTATAGGTCTAGACTAACCCCCATTCCAGGGTTGGCAACCTTTTTGGCTGTGAGAGCCATAAATGCCACATTTTTTAGAATGTAATTTCATGAGAGCCATACAGTGCTCACAGTGCGCGCTCCTGTAACAGTGCCTGAAAAAAAAATTGACTTTATGTCTCCTGCAGAAAGAGCCATATGTTGCCAATTCCTGTCCCATTCACTCCTCTATACCTCCTCCCCCACCATGGGCTCTTTGATCAATCAGCTTTATCTAGTCCAGCCTTAGTCCAAATTTTCTAAGCCATGTTGCCCTTTTCCTGGCCTTCTCCTCACCCTGAGATTCAGAATTTCACTTTTGGGGCTCTGGATCTGATTCATGAACTTTTGCTTCTAGCTCATTAAGCCTACTAGGCACTTTTGGGACATCCTAAGCTGTGCTGCTGGGGAGCTTGTACCCTCCTGCCCTATGTCACCTCTTAAACTCTTGTTCCCCTTTATATGCTGTCTCCTCTTATTAGAATGTAAGCTCTTTGAGAGTAGAGACTGCCTTGGTTGCTTATTTTGTATACCCAGCACTTAATATAGTCCCTGGTATATACTAATCACTTAATAAATTATTTTTCCTCTTAATTCATCCATCCATCTATTCATTTATGGTTGTATTTATATGTAATTCTATTATAATGATTACATTCTAATAATTGCATTATTTGATATCTCACTGACAACATAAAAAAGAAGTTATAGCTATTCATTTTGTAACCTAATCTCTGAATTTTCCTGAAGCTGTTGGATGCCATTTAGATTCAAGATAAACAAATCTGTAGTCTTGGTGTTTGGAAGGGCCAGAGTCTAGGGAAGTAGAATTCTCACAACCTTTCTGCAACCTCCTCCCTCTCATTTTATGGATTAAAAACTTCAGATAATAGTAATGTCAGCCACCAGTAAGCAAATAAACAATTACTAGAATGCAATAATTATAACAGAATTATTTGTATATAGTAACTTGGAGCTCATAAGCTCCTTATACATATAAATGTATATGTGTTTATATGTGCATATGCATGTACATAATATACTCTCTCTCCATATATAAGTGTATATATGTATATACATTTCATTTTGCCAGAAGGAAGACACAGTACATTCCTGAGACAAAATTAACTCAAGTGCAAACATTCAGACAGATGTTGTAATTTCACAAAACACATATCCAGAATTGAAAACACACAGAAATTCAACCCATAGCAGAGAACTTTTATAATGTTCATTTCCTTTGAGGAAGATCAATGAGACTTTGTGCAAACCAAGATATAATTTGGCTAACATTAACTAAAATAGAAATGGTGGCCAATAACCATACATAAGGATCCCTGTGGGCTGCATATTGACATAGAAAACCACATATTTTTAGATACTTCATTTAAAAATGAATATATTAAGGAAATGCTACTGAAACTAATATGCCAGTTTTCCATGCACTACCCTACGATTCAAATACACTGGACACAGAGTAAGCCTGTTTGCAGGAGAGAGCCAATTCAGAACCTGCAGTGAGCCAGAAGTCTTGCTAACTCCCAGATGCCTTCATGGTGTTTGCTTAACTGTCCACCTACCTGAAGGAGTCTAAGGCATCTTGAACCAGCTTTGTGATTGACTGTTGCTATCAAAAATCCCAAAAATTTTGGAAGAGACTGCTCATTCTTTACCCTTAACTCCTCTCCAAATGATTCCACTGTGATATACAAGTTTAAATTATTCTAGCCTTCTTAGGCTATTGGCTCTGCTTCATTTGGAAGGTAGATGTCCCTGACATGTGTGTCGAGGTTCTTTTCCTTTTAATAAATCTTTGCTGTTCCCTCAGTCAGGACTGCTTTGTACTTGGACAAGTGGCTGACTTGGTTGACAATATGAAGCCATTAAAATCAGCTAGGAACTCCATTTAAATCTGGTTTCGGGTACATGTGCAGTTAGGGCTTTGTGTCTGACACCTCTGAGGGCATTTCCCTACTCCCTCTCAGAAGGCCTAGAGATCATTAATTTGCTGTCTTTTAGAGTCCACAATGAAATGTCAGAGCTTGGATATTCTCCTATCTCAGCACAGTTCGATTGGGCTGCCATTAGTGCCTCATGGATTGGCTGCTGCTAATTTCATGGGCTTCCTCCTGAATCCTAACATTCTTCAAAGCCCCTGTGTTATTTAGAATTTTTGGGGTTCCATTGAGAGGTATTTGGGGCTCATTTGAGTTTTAAATATTTAGATATATGACATACTTCCTGTGGACGTTTAGGGGACTTGGAGACTATATTTCCCATGATTCAATGGGTTTCTGGTCTTACGTGATGACGTGAGTGAACGTAAAGCATAGCTTAAAGAGAGAGGACTTGATTGGGACTTTCTCTTTTTGGTAAGTGGGAGCCAGGTGGGAGAAGGTATGGCCGGGAATTTGAATTAGATCTTAGCAGGCGTGTGGTCTTCTTATATTTTACTAACATGGCCTTGATTAAAATATTAATACTCCTTTTAATATCAATCTATATTTATCTTAATCATAACACCCCTTTGGCCAAGTCAGGTTCTACTGAATGCTCCCCTTCTGCTAGGCAGAGACCACCATTTATGATATTGCTGCTCCCCATTTGCCTAGTGTCTCACCCTCGGGGTAACCTTTCTTCTCTTTAGCACATCACTGCATGTCCCCACAATAGGGCACTTTTGCTTTAAATGATGCTTGGCTCTTTGGAACATTAGACTTTCCCCACCTGGAATACATATCCCTGATCCCACATGCTCTTTGCTTAGGAGATCATGGCATAAATGAAGCAGCGAAGTCTCTTCCTTGAAATCCTATTTTTGGGGGCAAATGGGTTAATATAAGCGCTAGATCTCAAGGAACAGAAACATGAGATGGAAGGAGGGAATAGGTTAAAAGACAAAAGTGAATAACCATTTATAAAATGTCTGCAATATGCCAAGCACCTTACAAATATTATCTCATTTGACCCTCACAATAACCCTGGGAGGTAGGTGCTATACTTATTCTCATTTCATAGCTGAGGAAACAGAGATTGACTGACTCAAAAAACTGAGGCAAGACATTCCACTTATCCAGAGTATCTAAAGCTGGATTTGAACTCCAGTTTTCCTAACTCCAGACCCAGTGGTATATCCTCAGATTCCCAAGATTTATCTCCTGATTAGAGAAATGCAAATCAAAACAACTCTGAGGAACCACCTTATATTTAGCAGAATTGTCAAAATGGCAGTAAAGGAATATAATAAATGTTGGAGAGGATGTGGAAAAATTGGGATACTAATGCATTGCTGGTGGAGTTGTGGACTGATCCCACCATTCTGGAAGACAATTTGGAATTATGCCCAAAGGCTTTAAAAGAACACATGCCCTTCGATCCAGCAATACCACCACTAGGTTTGTATCCCAAAGAGAAAAAAATAAAGGGAAAGGATCTGTTTATACAAAAATATTTATAGCTGTACTTTTTATGGTGGTATAAAAATTGGAAACTGAGGGGATGTCCCTTGATTGGAGAATAGTTGAACAAATTGTGGTTCATTATGGTGATGGAATAATATTGTATTATGTAGGAATGATGAACTGCTTGATTTCTATATGAACTGGAAAGACCTCCATGAGATGATACAGAATGAAAGAAGCAGAACCAGGAGGACAAGGTACATAGAAACAGAAACATTGTGGGATGATCAAATGTAATCGACTTTGCTACTAAAAGTGATGCAATGACCTGAGAGACTTATGAGAAAGAATGCTATCCACATCTAGAGAAAGAAATGTGGGAGTAGAAATTCAGAAGAAAACATATGATTTGTTTCTTGTGTATATGGGTATATGATTTAGGGTTTTGGTCTTAAAAGATTACTCTACAAAATGGATACTATAAAATAGATATAAAAATTATATGGAAATAGGTTTTGAGTGATAATATATGTATAACCCAGTGGAATTGCCTAATTGCTTGTTAACTCTGGGAGAGGGGAGGGAAGAGGAAAGAGAAACAACAAGAATCATGTAACCATGGGAAAAAGAAACAAAAAAACCCTCTAAAAATATGCATGACATACTTCTAAGTTTACTCTACATGATTTGAATGTTTCCATTTCTTTCTTAAGTTTAAAACGAATCAACAAAAAATAAACCAAATGTTAAGTTGTAAAAAAAATTCCCAAGATATAACTCTAAGGATGATTATATTTCTTTTCTTTTCTTTAACCCTTACCTTCTATCTTAGAATCAATATTGTGTATTAGTTCCACAGCAAAAGAGTGATAAGGGCTAGGGAATGGGGGTTAAGTGACTTGCCTAGAGTCACATAGCTAAAAGTGTTAGTGGCCAAATTTGAATCCAGGACCTCCCATCTCTAGGCTTGGCTGTCAATCCACTGAGCCACCTACTTGTCCCCGATGATTATATTTCTAAAGGAAAATAAAAAGGTAATAGGATCTAGGTGCTGATCAATTTCCCTGGTTACCAGGAACTCTGAGAGGCAAAGGAGAACACTTGGCAGTCTTAGGAGAATCCTCTCCATCTAGAACCACAGTCAAGGTCCCTTTGGCCACAAGTGGTTAGGGATAAAATTATTTTATTCTTAGGAAGGAAAGAATGTAGGAGTCTTTTCAAATGTAGTAATCTAGGGTAAACAGATCCAAGGTGCCTTTTGGATATGCTAATCATGAATGAACCAATTAAGGATATACACAAAGATCCAGAGAGTTCCTTTGATGTCAGAGGCTCCTCTTATAGCTTTTGGCTGAAAAAATTGTGATATATGATGGTGATGGAAAACTATTGTGCTATAAGGAATGATGAACATGATGATTTCTATATGAACTGGAAGGACCTCCAAGAACTGATGCAGAGTGAAATGAGCAGAACCAAGAGAACATTATACACAGAAAGTGAAACATTGTGGAACAATACAATGTAATGGACTTTGCTAATATAAGACAGTCCCAAGGAACTTATGAGAAAGAATGCTATCCACATAGAGAGAAAAAACGGCTGCAGTAGAAACACAAGAAAAACAAATAATGTATTATCTGTATATATGGATATATGATTGGGGGTTTTGGTTTTAAAAGATTGCTCTATTGAAAAATGAATAATATAGAAATAGGTATAATTGATAACATTTGCATAACCCAGTGGAAATGCTTATTGGATCCAGGAATGGGGAGGGGAGGGAAAGAAAATGAAATACGTAAACATGGGAAAAATTTTTAAAAAGAAAAACAATATTAAAAAAAAGAAAAAAACCTCATATAGGACATTAATGAATCAGACACAACTTAAATGACTGAATAACAAAATTACTCTGTTGCTTTTTAAATCACAAATAATTAATTAGATTGACTAGTGCTAGGAAATTCACAAGTAGAGAAGATTATGTGTATGTAAGTGAATGAAAGTACAGATCTACTAAATGAATGAAAAAAGCTCTTATTAAATGCTTACTATATTCAAGGCTGGGGTAGATGGTACAATGGATAGAGTTCCAGGCCTGGAATCAGGAAGACCTAAGTTTAAATCTAGTCTTAGACACTTCATAGCTGTGTGACCAGGCAAGTCATTTGACCATGCTTACTTCAGTTTTTTCATCTGTAAAATGGGTTGAAGAGGGAAAAGACAAACCACTTCAATGTTTTTGCCAAAAAAACCCCAAAAAGCATCACAAAGAATTATGACAAAACAGCAATATGTAAATTTGCTAATTTCTCTTCCTTTTCTTGACTATTGAGTCAATTGCCATTCTATCATATCTTCTATCTCATCTCCAAGGCCTCTGGAGTCAGTGGATAGAGCACCAGGCCTGGAGGCAGGAAGACTCATCTTCCTAAATTCAAATCTGATCTCAGACACTTACTAGCTGTGTAACTGTGGATAAGTCATTTAATCCTGTTGGCCTCAGTTTCCTTATCTATAAAATGAGCTGGAGAAGAAAATGGCAAACCAGTCTGGCATTCTTGCCAAGAAAACTCCTAATAGGAATGTGAAGAATTGGACTCAATTGAAAATGACTAAACAACAAAACCTCATCTTCTGCCCTTGGGAGAAGAGGAGTACCATCATTCCTTTAGCTCCTTCAACTTGTTTGAGCAACCTAAAGCCAAGAGAAATCCATCCAGAGACCAGAATGCTAGAGAGATCGATAACCTATCAGAACTTACCCCTCAATAATTAACAAGCCCCCAACTGACTTATTCTAAGAGACAAGCAATGAGCATGTCGATTTGGTTTTTATCATGCTTCCAAAGGAAACAGAAGATGTCATTTCATGTCATTATCATTTCTTATTTACATTTATTTACATTGAACATTTGTAAAAAGATCATCATGCTAAGAGTAGTTGCATATTTGTAAATATCTGTAGTGGAGGATGAAAAGGCAGAGGAATTCTTCAAAGAACTGGATAATACTTTCAAATGAAATATCTATATCTATATCAATATTTACACACACAAATATACATACACATATATGTGCTTGACTACAGTTCACAGGTGTTGACATAAGGCCATAGGCAATGATATTAAACAATTTTGAAAGACTTGTAACAGGCTTTAGAAAAGAAAAAAACAAATGTTTATAGAAGTAATAGAAGGAAGAGTGCCTGTGAAGGCGGATAACATCAGACTGAGCCAATTTTCTTTGTTGCCATTTCTACTTTCTGTGATCTTAGAGTCCATGTGGTGGTTACACTTTTTGAGTTTACAAAGGTGGGGATTAAAATCATTCTAACCCATTTTAGCCTCTATAACTTAAGTAGGGGAGAACACATCTCACTTGATCAATCAAATAGGCTAATCAATTAATTAGAGGCTAAGTGTTGAAAAGCACAAGAATTATGTTTGGATCAGCTGAAGCTACTTGGCCATATTTAAAGATTATATACAAATTATGCAGCAGGGATTGAAACTCAGAAATTGGAATGACCATGTAGTTCTAACTTAAATCTCTGAGAAAGAATTGCAAGAGAGGAAAGTCTTGGCCAGATCCTCTTCCCTCTAACCATTTGACCAAGAGGTGATATTGAGAACTCCAAAGGATTTGGACTATTTTGGATTTATAATCTTCCCATCAGTGTGCTAGTAGCATTCCTGGATCACCAACTTAAAAGGCATATGATAGCTAAAAATGGGAGCAGAGGGAATAGGGACGAGATTTATGATTTCATTGGCATGAGAATATTCCAGATGACAATGCAGATTTTTATCTCCTTTTCAAATTATAGATTTAGAGACTTGCCTGGAGCAACTGAAAACTGGATCCAGAGATTAAATAACTTGCCTAGAGTCACATAGCTGAATTGTGTCAGAAGCAAAAATTGAACCCAGGTTTTCCTAGCTCTGAGACCAATTCTATCCATTATACCAAACTGACTCCTTAGGAAGTGGATAAAAAATAGATATTTAGCCAGGGTATATCAATCTGTACTGAGAAGGCCAAAAGAGCACAGAAACTGACAACCAGTACATGCTTGATTTGCTTGTCAAATGGAGAGATATGGCAGAAAAGGCTAACATCAGTTTAGAATATAAACTTGTTTGTAAAATCTCACAGAGGAAGATGCCGGAAGAATTTGAACAATATTGATCATTGCAACAAGCAGCAGTGGCTGCCAAAGAAGGAAAAGACAAAGTCTGATTGCAGATTGAAACATACCATTTTTCACTTTATTTCCTCCGTGAATTTTTCCCTAGTGTAAGCATATATGTCTTACTTTGCAATATGATAAACATGGAAATGTGTATTGTATGACAACATATGTACAAACTATATTATTTTTCCTGCCTCTTTGGGAAGAGGAGAAGGGTGAAGGAAGGAGAGAACATGGACTGCAAAATGACAGAAAATGAGTACTAAAAGTTATATTGATAAGTAATATAGAAAAATTAAAATGAAAGAAAAAATAAGCAACAGGGGAGAAAAAGAAGTTTAAAGAAATCTTTGCAAGAAAGCCAATTAGTCCAGATCTTCCTGAAAATATTTAAGCATGAAGATATGGGAGAATAACAAAAAAAAATGGAAAAAGATGTGCCAAGACAAACTCTTTTCTCTCTCAATAATAGTACAAATAACACATTTGAACTCTCAGATCCCAGTCCTCCATTTGAGAAATTAGAAATGTAAGTAAAGAAGACAAAGTTGTAAGCAGCTGTAAATGGACAAATGTTACTTTTAAATGCATGGAACAAAGTATGTAAGATTACAAAGGAAATAATTTATATGAAACATAGTTTTACAAATATTTAAAAATATCAAGTTCAGATATGCTAGGTTCAGAACCCATTCAGTTTTATCTTCCTTGACATTTTGAAACTCAAAATTATCAGAACGCATATGACTTTCCTTTTCTGTGTTGAACACATAGTTGAAGAACATCCTTCATTTCTTTTTTTCCATCATTTCTATTTCAGTTATCAGTTCTTTTTTAGATATTATTACATCCAAAAGAATAATTTTCATCACTTCTTCTACCTTTGAAGAATGAAATTATCATTAGGGAAAGGCAAGCAGTTATCATTCATTCCACTTTGGGCAGGGAGTGAGTTCCCCTAGTTTTCTGGATATCTGAAATCTTCCATCATAACTAAATCATGACAGTGCCAGGTCTGTGCTATTTCCAGAACATTCATTTTCTCTTCTTTCTTCCATTGATCCTTGCCCAAATGCTCTCGATTAGCTTTCTTTCTCTAGCTTGGGTATTTCCTTACATGAATACATTTTCTAATTCATCTGTTCTCTTTACATAACACACAACCTTCTTTAGTCATATACCAATCCTAAATGAGTCATATAAATTTTCTTAATTGCATTAAGATATTCTCCTTGTTCATAACTCCTACTCAGTGTTTGATTTTGCTGCCTTTTCCTGGATATTGTCTCCTTTGAATTAATGGTCCTCTCCATTGTTAGTCTTTCTTCAATGTTTATTTTTTAAAGCTTTATTGAAGACTTGTTTTTACATCCTGTTCCTTTCTGAATTCATCTGAAATCTACTCCGTTGCCTCTACCTCTTAGAATGCCTAGCTTTTTTGAAGGCTTGACTTGAAAGTTACTTCCCATGTATGAAGTTTTTTCCGGATTCTTCTACCTGTTAGTATTTTACCTTTCTTAAATTGTTTTGTATTTATTTTTTATCTCTGTAGATGAATGTTAGTTTCTTGAAGGCAAGGATGGTTTTATTTTGTCTTTGTATCTCTAGCATAATACTTTGCAAATAGTTGTTGTTCAGATTTTTCAGCTATGTTTAACTCTTTGGGACCCCATTTGAAGTTTTCTTGGCAAAAATATTAAAGTGGTTTGCCATTTCCTTCTTTAGCTCATTTTACAGAGGAGCAAATTGAGGCAAACAGTGTTAAGAGCTTTCCCCAAGGTCACATAACTAATGTCTGAGGTCAGATTTAAATTTAGGTCTTCCTGACTCTAAGCCCAGAATTCTCTCCACTGAATCATCTACCTGCCCTACAAATAGTAGGCGCTTAATAAATACTTGATGATGGAATGAAAATGAAGATTCTCATACTTATTTCTAGGTCCACAGACTCAGTGGTCCTTCTCTTCCTTTTTTGTGTTACTTTTCCCCCCTCTCATTTGGATTCCCCTTTACTTCTTCAATTTTTTTTCTTTTTGGCTTTCCTTTTGGAGAATTCCCCTATACTTTCAAAAACCACCTTTTCCTCTTCAAGAACTGGCCTTGGAGATAGAGACATTTGGTTCAAATTTCAAGCTTTCTACTTGCATGACCTTGGAGAAGCCACTAGTCCTCCATGGCCATTCATTTTCTCATCTGTAAAATGAGAAGGTTGGACTAGATGACCCTATCTAACTCTAGAGTAGGACATTCTTAGAGGCCAAATGGTTTATTCTTCACTTGGAGATTAAAGAAATGCTCATCCAGATCTGTCATCTTCTCTTATAGTAGGGCAGGACAAGCTTCATTTCCTTCATACAGCTATCTGGTGTAAGCATTGTGCATTTTTGGCAGGTCACATTTTTCTCCTCCTTAATTGCAGTGAAGAGACACAGAGTAGGTGAACCAGGATATGAGATATGTTAAAAAGGCAGCAAAATGTTAGAAATTGGTTTAACTAACTTATTTCATAAATATCACATAAGAGGAATGTGGTGAATTGGGGAATAGAGGTGCTGTCTTTTTTAAAATTAAGCAAATTATTTTATGTTAACCTATAATTCAACTGTCAACAACCATTCATTCCTCCAACAAAAATATATGGGGAAGGTAGGTGGCTTAGTGGCTAGAGAGGTAGGCCTAGAGATATGAGGTTCTAGCCTCAGATACTTCAAAGCTATGTGAACCTGGACAAGTCACTTAACCCCATTTGACTACCCCTTACCTCTCTTCTTCCTTGAAATCCATACATAATAAATATTTGTTGTGTGGAATTAAAATGAAGGGTCTCATACTTATTCTTGGTCCAAGTGTTCAGTGGTCCTATTGATTCCAAAATGAAAGGTAAGGTTTCCAAAAATGTATTATTAATAAACAAATAAATGAATAAATTTAATAAAAAACAACAAAAAACACAAATGAAGAGACAGATAAATCAAATGTAATCTCTACTCTCAAGGAGTTAACAGTAATATAACAGAGATTAGACATATACACACCAAATAAGTAAGATATAGAATAAGACCTGACCTCCAAAATCACTTTTAATTAACATGAGTTTTTAACAAGTAAGATATTACTTTGAAACTACGCTGAAAAGGTGAATATTTGTTTTCTATGAAAATACTTTAGCAGCAACTACATATACATTCAAAACTAATTTGTTGGCTACAAGCATTCTTATCTCATTAAAACAGATCCCTTGAAGATTTTTGCTTATATTTGATTTTGGTGTGAATTCATAGAACATCAGACATAAGTATTTACATTAATTCATGAAGCCATATTGTGAAAATCTGTCTTGAATTCAATTCAACATATATTATTAGAGGCTTACTAAGGGCTAGGCACTGTGCTAAATGCTATGAATACAAACACAAAAATGAAACATTTTTAACCTTCAAAGAACTTCTATTCTACTGGGGAATCCAAAAAATGCACAAAAAAAGTAAATATGGTGTATTTAGAGTAAGGGTACTAACAATTGAGGGGAGGGGATTAGGGATGGCTTTATGGAGGTGGGAGAAATATGAGATCAGCCATGAAGCTGAGCTTAGATTCTAAAAGAAAGAGATGAGGAAAGAGTGCATTGTGGGCGTGGAATATATCTGATATTCTTATATGTGTTTCAAGGGTGATTGTTTTAGCCTGGGCTAAATTTGAACAAACCCCATTCTGACAGACCGTCTTAGTAAAGTGATTTTTAAACAGGGGAGGGTACCAAGTATAACTGTGGTACAAGTTGGAGAGAGACATAGAGACAATACAATTGCTCTCCAGATATATTGTTGAGTGGAATTAAAATGGGCAAGTGCATGGGTGTTGTTCATCCTTTGTTTTCAGGGGACCAACGACATCATGGGTGATATCTTGACTTGCTTGTGAATTGGATTTAAGTGAGTCAGAGTTGCACAAAATTATCAGCCTCACTCTTTCTTCTAGAGTCATCCAAATCCAGTGCCAAGAAAAAAGTAAAGATGATTGGTGATGGCCTGGGATACAGTGGATGGCCTTGGTATTTTCCATGTCTGTCATAGCTCTAAGCACTCCACAGTGCCTGCTTTAGCTACCTTTCTGGCTATTGGAGCAAATCGATCTCAGTTGCCGATCACCCAAGGGATGTCTTCACATGCACAAGGTAGACATCCCCCCTAAGTCCTGGAAGGCTTTGTGATGTTGCTTAGCCTCAGCCTGGTTTAACCCATTTGCAGATGATTTTGCTGGGGTGTGGCATCTGTGCATACCACAGCTTCTTGGAGCCACTGGCTAGAGTTAGGTGAAAGATGGATGCCAAAGGTGGGTGAGCAGTCCTGAAAGGACTTGGCAAGTCCTTACACTCCAAGTTCTAGTCCTCCCAGAACACTCCCCACACCCCTAAGGCATGAGATAGAATATGCATAAAATACCAAGGAAAAATGAGGCTACTTGAAAGACATATGATTCAGTTACTGCACCCTGAAGACCCAAAGCTTACTAGCATCTGATCCAGTTTTCGATGAGAAGCCATTTCTACTCATCAGGCAACAGGGCATGACATCTACAATCAATGTTAACCACCTAATATTCCAGTTAATCACTGACCCTTCAGGGCTAACATTTCTGCACTGCTGAAAAAATGTCAAGACAGAATAGAATATTTATGGCATAAAGGCACACATATTAGCTGTGCAATTTATTGGTCCACACCTTCACTGGGATCCTTTAATTATCATTCCAAAAATGAATCTATGAGGAACTAGAAAGATCCTCACCTTGTACATTCTTTACAAGGAAGCCAAGCCAATACAGGGAGTAGTAGTGGTTAAGATGCTGCTGCTACAAAAATATTGAACATAAGATTAAAAATAAGACCCTTACTTTCCATCTTAGAATCCAAACTGTGTATTTCAAGGCAGAAGAGTGGTAAGGGCTAGGCAATAGGGGTTGTGACTTGTCCAGGGTCATCCAGCCAGGAAGTGTTTGAGATTAGATTTGAACCCAGAACCTGAGCCACCTAGCTGCCTCCTGAACATAAGATTTGTAGTAGATGATTCATAACTTATCACAACTCCCTAGATAAATGGATAGTGCATTGCCAATTATAAAGCATCTTTAATATAAAGTAAGATCATGGTTTTTGCAACTGATACATTCTAAGACCCATCGTGTAAGTTGAAAATCACACCTAATAACAAACCCCATTATTTAATAAATATTTCTTATATGCACATGACCAGACACTATATGATTTTTCTTAGGCTTATCAGAGCTCCCAGCATCACTACTTTTGAACTTTGGGACTATTAACAATAAACAATAAACAGTGTTAGTGAAACAAAGAGAAGCATTGCTCTGTCATAGACATGACTTACTATAAGCAAGAACTCTGGACAAAGACTGATGGAGGAGATAATGTTTGGTGCAAAACAATGTAATGATACACTAATGGGAGAATGAGTATGATTGGGTGGACCACTGTGAGACTTTCACATCTTGGGAAAATGGTGTGGATTGAGTACATATTTAACATTTTTCATTTTACATGTTTTTTTTGCCTTTGCTTTTTAAAATTGTCAGTCATGTATACTTGAATTTGTGTGTGTTGAGTTCATGTAGGACAAAGTCCTACAATATGTTATTATTCCCTTGGTCCTCCCAACAAGCCTGTTAATAGCCACGGGAGCTATTTTTTATTTGTATTTTACAGGTGAGGAATCAGAGATACATAAAGGTTAAGTCATTTGCCCATAATAGGACTTCTGACTGCAAATCCTATATTCTTTCACCACACGACACTGTCCAGTGATCTAGATTTGGCACTAGTTTTAATCCAGGCATGTTGGAGGTAAAAAAAAGAGGCATACAAATGCTTACATTCCACCACTAGCTTGTTCATCATTTGTGGTTTTTATCATGATTAAAAAGAGCATGCTTTGTAATCTGTTTGGTACAGAGGAGATTTCACACCACAGTGACCTCCCTGACTAGTGGAAAGCTTCAGCAGGAAGATACATCGCAGACCATTATTCCTGCTCTTTGGTATTCAATAAATTAGCCTTAAATAGGAATATGACCTTTAAAGTTTAGCAGGCTCAAAAGCTTGCATATGATTTTAAAAATACATAATCTCTCCAAAGACTTTCCTACCCAGTTTTCACTCATACACATTTATGAGCTGATGTTTCTGCACCATCTGGAAATTGCAAAGTCAGAATAGTATTTGATGGAAGGGAGAAACCCATCTTGAGCTATTAGACTGTTTGGTAGTACAATGGGCTATCAAGTAAGAGAGGCTGGACATTCATTTTAAGATATGTCTCCCCTTTTGTCTAGCATCCTCTCTTGGAGGCATAGAGGGTGTCTCTCTTTGAGTTGATCAAGTTGATTCTGTGGTCAGGTAGTGTTATCAGAGAGGGGTTGAAAGAGTGGAAAGGGTGTCTAAAAGCTATAAAAAGTAGATAGTTTTTTTACAATTTTAGATCAGTAATATGATTGGAAAATGACTACTTTTAATAGTTTAGTTCCAACAGAAACAGAAATTTGAGTGAATTTTTAGATGCTACTAAGGAATAATATTAAAAATCAATCCTTGGGACATCTGAGTGTTTGGAGATGGGATCCCTTGGGTTCAAATCTGGCCTTAGACACTACCTAGCTGTATGACTCTGGGCAAGTCACTTAACCCCAATTGCTTAGCCTTTACCATTTTTTCTGCCTTGAAACTGATACTTAGTATCAATTCTAAGACAGAAAATAAGGGTTTAAAAATTAATAGTATTAGTTAATTAATTAGTAATACTACTATTAATACCAAATTAAAGAAAAGCACTTTGAAATCAGAAAATTGTGTACACTCTTCCCCTCGCTATCTATATGATTTTAAACAAGTCATTTTATTGGAACATTCATTTTGAAAAAATTTATTAGGTTTCTGCTACATATCAGGAACTGTCCCTAGATGGTAGAAATCTGAGGAGAAAATAAAAATATTCTCTTAATCTAAAGATATTAGAACCCAGGAATAATAATCATAATTGGGGAGTTATGTGATATGTTTTGGTTCATTATAGTGCTTGGTATCAAGCACAACATTTCCAGAACATTCTAGAAAATAGGCGAAATCAAGAGAGAAGACAAAGAGTTTGAAATTGTTCCTGAGCCCATTGACTATCTCCCTATTGGCCCTCCTACACTGAAATATAAAGATAATAGTAATAATAATAATTATACAAACACACACACACACACACACATATATATACATATATATATATATATATATATATATATGAGATAATCAAAACTTTTTTTTTATTCTGAAAGAGAAAATGAAGGCATATAGTGACTTGGAGAATTTTTTTCATATGGCTATTGATATCTTGGATTTCTTCCATAAAAGCTATCTTCTTGGGGCAGCTGGGTAGCTCAGTGGATTGAGAGTCAGGCCTAGAGACAGGAGGTCCTAGGTTCAAATCCGGCCTCAGACACTTCCCAGCTGTGTGACCCTGGGCAAGTCACTTGACCCCTATTGCCTACCCTTACCAATCTTCCACCTATAAGTCAATACACAGAAGTCAAGGGTTTAAAATTAAAAAAAACTATCTTCTTGTGCTTTTAATCATTAATAACTGGGGAGTGGCTCTCATTCTTTTACATTTGACTGTTGGAAATTAGACTTTTAACAGAGAAAGTCTCTGATTGCAAGATTTCAAGTGTTGCTAGCAGATGAGAATTCCAAGTGCCTCTCTCTAGAAAGAATTTTTTTCCCCAAAGTGCTTACACACTCTGAAAACTAGAAAAAGGACTTTTTAATGATGCAAAAGTTCTTTTTTTTTAACAGCTTTTGAGAGATAGGTATACATTCAGACTAAAAAATTAAATGAATCCATCAAAATAGGAGCTTGGAACAATTGATTTGGTTCCTTCCCCTAAGCAAATGATGACTTTAAAAACATATTTCACACATATACACAAACAAAAAAAAATTATGACAGAGTTGTGTGGGAATGTATGTTTCAGTGCATCTGCTATTTAAAAGTTTGCTCACTCTTTCATTAAGGGTTTACTCTGGTGGAAAGTATCATGTCCCTCTTTTTAGTGAACTAGAAGAGTTAAAAATCATGTTTGAGCTTTTGACTGTGTGTGTATGTGAAGGAATGAGTAACTACTGACATTTGCAATGAGCAGGAGCTAAAACCGTTCATGAATTTCCAGCAAGGCTGGTCTGGGAAAAAGCTATGTTTGAATTAGAATTCATTGGACCTAAGAATTGAGTAATTACTATTTTTTATGGATTATAATATTTCAGCTGACTTTCTTATACCTGGCTAGTGTAAGATGATAAGCTTTAGTTCCTAAATTAATTATGGGAAAGGCTATGTGAATAAGGATATTAACGTGTCTATCTAAAGAATTTTTTTTCTACAAAGGCATTGAGTGATATATATATACACACACATACATACATTTATACATTTATGTATATATAATAGATATAGGTATACATATCTAATTCTATAATATATGTGTATATCTATATCTATATCTATCTATATGTTGCTTTTATTGGTGTGATGGCTTTAGCAAATGTCACCATCCTTTTTTAATGCCTTTACTATATTTACAATTTATATTTCAATAAAACTTGACAGTGCATTTCATATGTAAGCCAGCCCATTTACATCTTCTTATTTTTTAAAAAAAGTTTTATTGCTGTATGTTATTTTTACACTCCAAACATTTATAGATTGCTCTTGAGAGGTCACTTGCAACAAAATAAAACAGTTAAGTAAAATTAACAATACAAAGATCTCATCTGAAAGTTCATGCCATATTTCACATTGGTGGTACCCTCTATTCTTTTGAAATAAAAAACTAATGGAAATCTATTTTTTCTCCCTCTCACTACCCATTCCTTTGGGAAAACCAAAATAGAACAAACAGATTTCTTGTAATAAATAGCATAGTCAAGTGAACTAAATTCCTTCAGTGGCTGTACACAAAAATATACACATCTCATCTGAACCTTAAATTCATCACCTCTCTGTGTAATAGAGAGTGTGGTCTTCAGGAATCATGAATGATCATTGTACTGACTGTCATCCTAGCTAGTTCTTTCAATAAGGACATAGTTCTTTCAATGACTGTTTTTATATACTGCAGTTGTATAAATTGTTTTCATTTAATTCTTCATCAGTTTATAAAAGTCCTCAAAATCATTCTATAACATTAGTGTTATAGAATGTATTGTTCCACTTTTGCTCCATTCATGTCTTTTTGAAATTATCTATTGCCTCATTTCTTACAGCTTACTAGTACACCAACACCATCATACATCATGACTTATTTAGTCATTCTTTTATTGATGAAAATCCTTTGACTTTCCCTTTTTTGCCACTACAAAAAGAGCTTACACACACAAACTACACACAAACACACATACATGAATGGACTTTTTCTCTGATATTTTTTGAGCATCGGTCTCACAGAGGTATCTGAGGCAAATGATCAGTTAGTGTTTAGTAAATTTTTGTGTATAATTTCAATTTTCTTTGTTCATATGAAGGAAAAAAGATCAAGAATCTCAAGAGAAATTGTGAAAAAAATGAGAATGAAAGGTGCTTAGCACTGACAGATTTAAAACTAGATTACAAAGCAATAATTTG
Organism: Gracilinanus agilis; assembly: GCF_016433145.1. Lineage (NCBI taxonomy): Eukaryota > Metazoa > Chordata > Mammalia > Didelphimorphia > Didelphidae > Gracilinanus > Gracilinanus agilis. The sequence continues at coordinate 100,331,067 of NC_058130.1, forward strand.
AAAAAATGATTTGGTACTGATTAAAAAATGAGAGAGATTCATCAGTTGAATGGATTAGGTACAAAAATATGGAATCAAATCTCTCTAGCACCCTAGTATTCAGTAAACATAAATGTCCCAATAGTCTGAGTAAGGACTCACTATTGGAAGAAATTGAACTTAGACCAATTTCTCTTTCTAGCTTATTCTAGATCTAGATAGTAGTTCATGCACAGTATAGTTACTGATGAATTAACTCTATTTTTTGTCCATCCAATTATAAATTATAGTCTGGGCTGTAGGGCATTATTTATCCACTTGGTTTTTCCTATGTGGATAATTAAGCTTATTTCCTTGAAATGATTACGAATCCCATTCTTTGGCTTACTATAATAAACACAATGGCACTTGCAGACAGGAGTACTCAGAAGGCTTCACCATTTATAGGGAATTCTTTTATTTGGACTCCGTATTGGATTCCTTATAAATGGCTGAATTCATTTGAAAGTCATACTTCATCCACTTTTATGCCTTAATTGATGTTAATATTTCCAAAGCCATCAAAATTAGCTATCCTGTTCCATCTTTTGAGAAATCTCATATAATTTTGATTCATACAAGAAATATAATTTGTAAGTAGAAATCTTTAAAGCATCATTTTACTCTGCTGAAGAAAACCCCTTTATTGAAGTCAATAAACAAGAACCACAAAGGAGGCTGGCATTTGCTACATCTTTCATACAGTTGCGTGACTAAAAATGTGAACCATTGTAAGATATTTTTTGGTTGGCTTTTCCCTTCTCAAAGCTTTATCAGTTGCAGTCTGTCATTTCATGTCATGACATAGTCCTCCACAAAAGAACCTCAATTCCTCAACATGGTAGAATAGTGTCGCAGCTCCACAAAGGCTATTCCAGAAGAAGGTCTGGAAGATCTCACAAAAGTGAAAATATTTTAAAAATGGGCTTAGCCATGGACTCTAAGTTTGATGTCTAAGGACCAAATCTATCTAAGGTGGAGGTACAGATAACTGGGTTGGACATGCAGTGATAAATTTTGGGTCTCAACTTCCCTTAAAGACTTTGATTAGTTCATAGATTATGATCAACATTGATGGAGGCAATCTAATTTAAGAAATCACTAATTGTATTTTACTAAGTTGAATTTTATTACATTAAATATATAGTATTACTAAATTTTTTAATAGTGTTTTTGAAGGGCTGAATGCAGAGTGGTTATTGCTGCTGTTTGTCCTTTATTTTCAAAGGCCAATGATATCATGGGTAATGTACTGACTTGCTCATAAATTAGATTTAGGTGAGGTAGAGTGGCACAAAGTCTTTAGCCTCACTCTATTCTAGAGTCATCAAAGACCAGTAATGAGCCAGGATTGGGATCCACTGGATGACTTTTGGCATCTTTGATGTCTGATAAAGCACCTACTTCAGCCACCTTTATAGATATTGGAACAAATTGTTCTCATTTGCCCATTCTGCTGTTGGAAAACTTCATATGCTTGGGGTAGACAGCATCCTAAATCACTGAAGGTTGTGAGGCCTTTTGGTTAATCCTTAAACTGGTTTAGCCTGTTTGTCAAGATGGTTTTACCAAGGTCTCTTGCCGCTTCAATTGCTATAGCTTCTTGTAACCACAGGTAAGTGTTGGAGAAAGATGGACACCAAAGGTGGATGAGCCTTTGGGTATCATCTACAGATCCCTGACATTTTTTATGGGTGTCTCTGGGTATATATATATATATATATATATTCCTGGATGAGAAGTTTAACTCTCAGGTTGAAACTTGAGTCATGGGAACGTAGGTAGAATGGAGATTTAAGGTAACTAACTGATGGAGGTGTCTTCAGACTTTGTGTCTAGTTGGCATGATTGATTGCATGTTGATCACAATGTTCTCCCAAGGGGCAATTCGAGTTCTATGGATGGTGTCAATTAAGCCTTGTCATAAATGATACCCGAATGGTGCAGTTATGATCCCCTAGGAGTCTCTACAAAGGAAAAGAGAATGCCAACTTTGGAATGTAAGCTGCCTGATGATAGGGAGTGTTTTTGCTTTTTCCTTTGTATTTCTGGCATCTACCACAGTTCTGGGCACATAAAACACTTCGTAAATACTTATTGATTGACTGATTGTGCAAGCAGACTCAGACTTAGAGCATTAGAATGTTAATGAATTCAAGTTACGCTGTGACAATTATGTTACATTATTATTTAGCTCTGTGTTTTGGATCAAGGGTATGTGTCTATGCCAACAATGTCACAGTCCCTTGAAATGTTAAAGAATGTAATGTAAGAACAGTTTTCAACAAATAGAACATTTTACAACCTTTTTGAAAAATTCTAGAATATGAGTGAAATCATGGATAAAGTAGAATGTAAGGAAACCCTTCTGTGAGGAACCCAAAATTGTTCTTGGCTTTCTGAGACTATCTCCCCATATCCTTCTATGCCTAGTAGAAGAATCAAAGTAGCCAATAGATTTCATATTTTGAGTTTCTAAACGAACCTCCAACTTTGAGGCTGTGACTAACTAGATTGAGAGTAAGAGCTAATTTAACCTCTTTGGTTTCTATTTTTCACATCTACAAAATAAAGAGGTTGGATTAGATAGCTTATTAGGTTAATTTTCCCTCTAAACCCTACTACAGTTTCCCTTAAATGTGCACTGGTGCATCAAAGCTTGGACCTGGGCAGTAGAGAATCATTATAATCTAACTTTTGTGCCAATTAGCCTGGGGCCATCAGGCAGCCATTCTAGGTTTAAATAATTCTAATTGCTTAAAAGTTTGTGTTTACTTTTATTTCCAAGTGGTCTCTCTGCACCTTGGTAGTGAAATCATCTGTTTCATCTATTCTCTCTTTGGTGTCTGGAGCTCAACCCACCAAGCCTCTTCAGTTCCTCATATATTCCTCACAAAATGGACCAATCCCTGACAGAACTTTATTTCCTAGTTCAGTAACTTTTCCCTGGGTTAGGGGTTGGAGTAGGGGTGTTACACTTACTCTTATTCATTGACTAAGGTGAGATGATGGATTCACCTTAGACCAAGGAACATTGGAAAACTTTCCTTGCTCTCAACTATCAGACTCAATCAACCATTAACCTTTCTGGTGAAATACCTTTTCATACTCTTGCTATAGCTTCTTGGAGTCACAGATCAGAGCTGGAGAAAGGTGGACACCAAAGGTGGATGAGCTGCCCTCTTTCCAAAGGAGTTTATATTGTTTGGCTGGCTTGCCAAAGACTACACACTTTTGTTGTAATTACTAATAAAACATACATGATCATCTGATGTTATTAACATAATTTCTTCCCCTTTTCTCTAATATTTGGGCAGTGTTATTTCACTACCTCTGCAAGATCTCCTTAAATAAGTTTACAAAAAGGGTTACCATCTTCTTGAGTCCTCAGGGCACAAAACAAAACCATGGGTATTGGATTATCTATATATCATTCTCAGTAATCTGATTAGCATCTTCTTCAGTTAACTTCCTGCATGCTAAGTCAAGTACTGGAGAAATCATTAGGGATGATGTCTCTCCAGCATGTGGGCTCTTAATTAGTCATCTTGTTAAGATTAGAAAAGTCCTGATTAAGCAATAGGAAAACACTTTGTTATTGATACACGCTGATTTAGATTATCCAACTCAATGGAGCTCTGCTTCATGCCTCCCATCAACAGCTCTTATGGTTTGAAAGCAATTCCCCAAGCAGAGACTAGGTCTGAAATGAACCTGATTGACAGCTTTCATAAGGGAATTACTGCTATAGTATTGCTATTGGAGCCAAGGAACCAACGTAGAAAGGAACCATTTTCTTCTAGAGGAGAAATGAAGGCCAGGTGAAGAATTAGGTAGGGGCGATGGAGAGGAAAGAGGATTGGATTCTTTGGGGAAGGGGCCAAGTTGGTTTTATTAATGTTGGGATCTACTAGCGTGTAAACTCCTTCTACTGACTGGCAACTTGTCTATAACTTATAGTCTCCAAGAAATGCTTAGAACATAGATTTGGTGCTACAGTGGATAGAATACTGGGCCTGATATTTGGGAGGTGTTTTTCAGCTGCTTTAGTCATGTTTGATGCTTTAAGACCCTATTTGGAGCTTTCTTGGCAAAGATACTGGAGTGGTTTTGCCCTTTCCTTCTCCAGGTTATTTTTATAGACGGGGAAACTGTGGCAAACACGGTTAAGTGATTTGCCCAGGGTCACACTGATAGTTAACTATCTCTAGCTACCTGAAGTTAGGAATTTCAAATTAGGATTTCAAATGCAGTCTCAGACGTTTACTAGCTGTGTGACCCTGGGCTGGTCACTTAACCTCTGTTTACCTCAGTTTCCTCAACTATAAAACGGGGATTAAAATGAACACTTACCTTGAAGGTTGCTATGAGGATTAAATGAGATAATATTTGTAAAAAGAATGCTTAGCATAGTGCCTACTGCTTAAAAGATGCTAATTCTGTTGTGGGGTACATCCACATGTTGTGGTGTATAATGGTGAACCCCTGGGTTCGGGAAGGATACCTTTTGCAAGAATTCAAGACTCCAAAACTTAGCTTAAAAATAAAAAGAGAAATTTATTAATTTGGAAATTAATGTTGAGAATGGCCAGGAGGATAGCAAGGTGGATTAGCAAGATGGGGAGCTGTTCCTTGGGAGGACAGCATGGATGGAAGAGCTGTCCCCCAGACAACATCAATTCTGGGGATTTTATACCCTTTACAACAGTGGAGACATGACTCTGTACCATGGTGAAGACGTGACTCTAGTGTGGTAAACATTCAGGCATTTGGTGGTGGGGGGGTTGGTCATCTGACTGGGTCTGCCTGAAGACATAGGGGGTGACCCTCATAGTTTAGGGGAGACTCTCATAGTTTAGGGGAGAGATGGATGTCTGAGATACAACTTGATGATATCAAGGAGGTGTACCTCTCTGTCCATCTAAAGGACAATCCAAGGAGGATACTCTTCCCAGGGTCTTATAGAAGTTATCAGATGTTTTGGGTCAGGAGTCACAAGAATGTAAGAGAGCAAAGGAATTTCCCTGCTTATAGTTTACCTGAAACACTTCTATAGTTTTGGGGGAACAATCCCCTTGCCAATTCCTTTCTCCTCTTTAAATTACTTGCCTAAGTCCCATAGGGAGTATATGTTAATGCAACATAAATTGAGGAAATTAAAATTACTAGAGAAGCAAAAGTAGTCTGATAATCTACAGATTAACCTTCCTTATTTCTCCAGTTGTTAGCTCTGTAGTAATTACTTTTTTGGGGGAAGGAGGGTATGTGCTGTCCCTGCCTAGTAGAATTTGAGGTCCTTTAAGGCAAGGATGACTTTGAATTTGTCTTTGTTTCTCCAATATCTCGTACAAAGCCTTGTGATAAGTAGGTGCTGAATGAGTGCCCCTTGTTGTCCAGATCTTGGTGGTAGTGGCTAGAGCTCTGGATCTGCAGACAAGAAAACCAGAGGCCAAATCTGGCCTCAGACACTTACTAACTGTGTGACCTTGGAAAAGTCAGTCATCAAGCATTTGTTAGGCTATATTCTAGGACCGGCATTAAATTCTAGAAATAGAAATAGTTAAAAAAGAAAAGACAGTTCTTGCCCTCAAGGAGCTTAATTTCTTATAGAGAAAGCAACATGTAAAATGTTATCCCCATTTTACAATTGAGGAAACAGAGATGAACTGAAGTTAAGTGATTTGCCCATTGTTGCACAACTAGCATGTGAGGCTGGATTTGAACTTAAGTCTTCCTGAATCTAGACCAGTGCTCTATCTATTGCATGAGGAATAATGTAGAAGTACAGGGGAGTGCAGACTGGACAGAAAAAAGAAATGATTGGCCTGGGAATCCTCTTTATATGGAGGTTCTAGGAGAAACCTTACAATAAGAGGGGGAAGCCCCAGGAACAGAGGGCATTTGGGAGATGTGAGTTCCAGGGTTGAAGTAATCTTCTAGGATTAATAGGTTTCTGGGCTATCATAGTTCAGTTATGCTTAAGTGACAGTCTGTTTACCTCAGTTTCCTTAGCTGTTAATAATAGCACCTACCTTTCAGGGTTGAGGATTAAATGAGATAATATTTATAAAGCCCTTAGCACAGTGTCTGGTAAATAGTAGGCACTTAATAAATGCTTATTTCCCTTCTTCTTTCTACTAGTCATAACTGTAACTAGCTAGCTGTGTGAACATGGACACTTTTCTGGGTTTTAATTTACTCATTTGTAAAATAAAATGGCTGGGCTAGATGAAATCTCTAATATGATCCTGAGATTTAGAAAGAACCTTTTTATGTAGTTTAACTTTCTCGTTGTACAGATATGAAAACTGAGGCCCAGAGAGAAGTGATTAGCCCAGGGTCACACAGTAAATAAATCATAGAGCTAGTACGTAAGTTCAGTCTTCTGCATTTTATATCTGTCTATCTGTCTTTCTATCCATCCATCTATCTGTTCACGTATTTAGCTATCAACTTGGAAAAACACAGAACTACTAAAGTAGTAAGAAAAACCAAGTCTTTAATCAGGAAAGAGATAGGTCCAATATAATTGGCCACTATCACAGAACCAAATGCCCAAAACTATACAGAATCAAAACCCTGAGGCTCTGGGGACAGTATCCCTGGGAGAATGCACCATGATGTGATTCTCCAAAGAATAATAGAACATAGGGATCTTATATATCTTTTGGGGAACTCAGGGCATCAAATACACACTAACAGGTTGTAAGCAGGCTTGGGAAAGAGGGTGTAGGCAGAGGCTAGGATATCAGGGAGTGGTCTACTTATAATGGTTACTAAGAAGATGGTTCCTGCAAAGGTGTTGGTCTTCTTGGGAATGGATTTCTGATACAGTAGGGGAAACTTCCAAGACCAAAAGAGCACTTATCATTTGCTTAGGTCTGCTAGTCCCACCTAAGCTGGGATCATCAAGTACTTTAAGATCTATAAATCAGTCTGAAATGGGTGAGTCTGGTACTTCCCTTGGAGTGAGTTCTCAGGGGACAGGGGAAAAATTGGGGTCTTCAGATTTCAAGTTGACATATTCATCCATCTGTCCATTTTCCTTCCTTCCTTCCTTCC
>NC_058130.1:100338531-100366864 GCF_016433145.1 Gracilinanus agilis
TCCTTTCTTTCTTTCATCTATCTATCTATCTATCTATCTATCTATCTATCTATCTATCTATCTATCTATCTATCTATCTGTCTGTCTGTCTGTCTTTCTGTCCCTTTCTATATCTATATTATCTATATCTGTCTGTGTTTATTCCTTAATCTAGATTATCTATATACTATCATCTACCTGTCTTATACACCTGCAAATGTGTACATATAAAAATACATCCATACACACACACACACACACACACACACACACACACACATATAACTACCTACTGAATTATCCTCATCTTACAGATGGCAAATTGGAGACTCAAAGTCTAGTGCAGGGCTTCCCAACTGTTTTGTTGTTGTTGTTGTTGTTCAACCATGCTGTTCTTTTCTGTGAGAAACCAGGGCTCTCTGAACATTTAAGATGACAACAAATAAGGGTTCCTGGGTAGTCTACCCTGCAGTCCCATTCTTGGGGTTCCTTAGTCTCTCCTTTTTTCCATTCCTTTCATCTCTGCTTTCTTTACTTCTTTAGGACTGCCAGAAGGGGTGGTGGCTTTGTAGCTCCATAGATAAAGGTGCTATTGTAGCCTTCCTGATACCATATTGGGAAGAGTAGACAATAAACTGTGGCTGGGGATGTGGACTGGGAATGTGGAAGTCCCAGGGTTTGGGGAGAGAGGATTTCTGAGGCACATCTAGCATGATCTTTGAAAACTATCAATTTGATGATTGTCTCGGATTTGCACAGCTAGCAACCATCAGAGCCAAGATTTGAACCCAGGTCTCCTGACTGAAGGACTGGACATTTTTCTGCTAAATCTAGCTGCCATTGAACAGGAAATAATATCACATAATTTCTTCCCAGCACTCCTCAACATATAGCATATAGCACTACTTAGGAAACACCTTTTTCATAATGCAAAGTTAAATTTCATCCCTCATTGCAAATTTCAAATGAGTTTGGGCTTAACGAATGAGGTTTTACAGTAATTTTATAACGTCGATTGTTGTTTCACATAGAGTCATATAATTAGTCCTTCTGTTGCAAGTGCAGTTTAGCAGCATTACCAGTGGGATGTATCTTTCTGTGCTCAGGTGAATGATGAAAGATTTCCATTCTCCCTCGTGTCATCTGGGAGGAAAGCTCATCTACTATATCCACTTCTAGTCAGGTACATGTATACAAGCTCATTGGCAGCTGTGTGAGGAGGGATAAAGGAGGTGAATTGACTGTCTATATTCACTCTTTCTGGTAGAGCTGAATATAGGCTAACTATGAGATTCTCATCTCTTTAGGACCCATTTCCATGACTTTTTACATAGGATTATGACGCTACTTAGCTTTTATTGGTTCGTATTCTTTTACTAGAGAAGCTGGGATGAAATAATTAGATTGAATCACTGGGAATACGAGAAGGCTTTATTTTATCTTCCAGCAGCGTGGAGTGGCTGCCGAGTGTAGTTCGATTTAGATCTTAAGCCTCCTGCTGGGTTTTCATCTGTGTTCTGCCAGATTTTCTGTGTGATCCTGAGAAATTGATAATATATTTCTGCTTCAGTTTCAAATCCTAGAGCCAGGATAGATATTGGAGATCATCTTGCCTGGTCCACTGTGCCCCCAACCCTTGAACCTTGTCAGGATAGTTTTCTTTATTTTAAACTTAAATCAATCTCTTAGTAACTTTCCCATTTGTTCTTGTTTTTCCTCATGAAGGCAAAGCAAAACAAGTCTAATATATCTTCTCCATGATAGCCCTTCAAATATAGAAATTTACTTTCGTGTTCCTTTTAAGCTTTTTATTTTCCAAGCAAAATTATATCAGTTCTACTGATCTTGGAGTTTTGAATCCCCTAACTTTCTTCTGTCTTGTTATTTGTTTAGCCATTTTCAGTTGTGTCTGATGCCTCATGACCCGTTTAGGGTTTTCTTGGCAGAGATACTAGATTGGTTTGCCATTTCCTTCTCCATATTATTTTAAAGACGAGGAAACTGAGGCCAATAGAGTTAAGTGATCTGCCCAGGGTCACACAGCAAGTAAATGTCTGAGGCTAGATTTGAACTCAGACCGTCCTGACTCCAGTCTTGTCAACATCCCTTCTCAAATAAGACTCTTGTAATACTCTAGATATGGGCTGATCAAGGCAGAATACAGCAGAGTCGATCTTCTCTGCGGTTCTGGACATTATACTTTTGTTAACTTACCTTGAAATTGTATAAGTGCTTTGTTTTGTTTTGGTGTGGGAATGAAGGGGGTGTCAAAGCCTGCTTTTGGCTTATGTTGATCTTATAATCCATTAAAATTCTCAAATCTTTTTTTTCACTTGAACTAATATCTAGCCAAATCACTTCCATTTTGTACCAACATAGGAACTTTTAAAAATCCAAGTCCAAGATTTTAAATTTTCCATATTATATTAATTCCATTATGTTAATAAATATGTTTAGGGGGCAGCTGGGTAGCTCAGTGGATTGAGAGCCAGGCCTAGAGACAGGAGGTCCTAGTTTCAAATCTGGCCTCAGACACTTCCCAGCTGTGTGACCCTGGGCAAGTCACTTGACCCCCATTGCCTACCCTTATCACTCTTCCACCTATAAGTCAATACACAGAAGTTAAGGGTTAAAAAAAATAAATATGTTTAATTAAGTTTAGCGATTTTCCATTGTTCTAGCCTGGTGAGATATTTTTGGATCCAATCTACAAATCATTTTCTTAAAAATGTTTCCTAGTTTTATGCTTGACACTGGGGATTCAAAGATAAAGTGAAAAGTAGCCTCTGTCCTCAGAAAGCTTACTGTCTGTCTACTGGGGCATTCAATATGTATACTAATAAGCATGTCCCAGATAATCTGAGGTGGGAAAGAGATCTAACAATTAGGGGGACTGAGAAGGCTATACCTAGCAAATGGAACATTTGCTGAGCTTCAAAGGAAATTAAGCATTCTAAGAAGCAAAAAGGAGAGAGTGCAGTTTAGGTATGTAGGACAGTCTGTGCAAAAGCATAACTTCAGATAGTGTGGGATATTTGGGAAAATAGTTTAGGCCAGTTTGACCTGTTGTATATAAAAAGGAGTAATAGGAAATAAGCTAGAAATTTTAAACTGGGCTAGACACATATTAGGAAGGTCTTTCAATCACAAGTTGTGTCATTTGTATTTTATTCTAATGACAAGAGGGAGCCTCTGAAGATTCATAAGTAGGAGAATGATATGGCCATTTGTACTGTGTTGTCTTTGTTCAGTCATTTTCAGTCATGTTTGACTCTTTGTAATCCCTTTCTTTTGGTGTTTTTTTTTTTTGGCAAAGATATTGGAGTAGTTTGCTATTTCCTTCTTCAATTCATTTTTATAGATGAGGAAACTGAGATTAACAGAGTTGAGTGACTCACCAAGGGTCTTATAGCTACTAAGTGAGACTAGATTTGAACTCAAGAGGATGAGTCTTCCTTGTTTCACTCTATTTATTGTGTCACCTAGGTGCCCATTTATAGGTTAGGATGAGTATTTTGAGACTTACTTGAAGATGAGTGGAGAATGAAGAAGTTATAAGCCAAGAAGTTATTGCAATAGTCCAAAAAATGGTCGTGAATACCTGAACTAGGATCATTGCTCTGTGATTGAAGAAATAGCCATTGACATGGAGATTTTTAGGGGTAGAACAAGTAAGTCTTGGCAAATGGTTGGATATTGACTCCTGTTATAATTATCATATCACATATAAATATATATTACATATAAATATACATAACTATGTATACATAAGTATAGAACTATGTGTGTATGTGTATATATAGATATACATACACACACACACACACACATATATATATATATATATTTCTTCTTAGCTTTGTGTTTGATACACATTTGATAAGCAAGCCATGACCTGGCCTTTATCTAGTTTAATTATAAACCTGTGAAGAGAATGGTAACAAGGACAAATCTCTTGACATCCCACCAGCAACCTTACACCAGGATGCTTTTGATCCACAGTCCCTCCTTGGTTCTACTCAGTAGAGCTGCCCAGTGATGCTATAGGCTGTCACAGTAGGCAGCGATTTCCTGAAAGGTCTTCCAGTAAAGTCTGGAAGACCACTTGTTGAGTATGTTAAAAAGGGGACTCATGGTTTAGATATGGGTTGGGGCAGATCACCTCTGAGGTCTTTTCCCCCTTAACTCTAGGATTCTATGATTTTAATACTACTCTTTGGTTCAGATCATTGAACTAATCCTTAATCTATTTCACTAATTTATCCTGTCCCCCTTTCTCTATCTTCTTCATTAGGACAGTATGGGAAATTTCATGTCTGATTCTTTGCTCAAATCTTGGTATATTTTGTCTTTGGTATTTCCAGGAATGTCCAAAAAGAAAATGAGGTGATGCTGATAGAACTTATTTGTAATGCACCTGTATTGACTTGTAACTAGTTAGATGGCACAGTAGAATGCTGGACCTAGAGTGAGGAAAATCTTGAGTTCAAATCCAGTATCCCACACTTATTAGCCATGTGACCCTGGACAAATCTCTTAACCTCTGTTTGCTTCAGTTCCCTCAACTGTAAAATGGGGATAATAATAAACATTGACTTGCCAATATTGCTATGAGGATTAAATGAGATAATATTTGTAAAGTGCTTAGCACAGAGATGTCATCCATATGAGTTTGAATCCTTCCTTTGACACTTGCTAGCTGTGTGATCCTGGAAAAATCACTTAACTGCTCCTGGCCTCAGTTTACTCATATGTAAAATGAGTATAAGAACAATAGCTACTTCACAGGGTTTTTGTGAGGATCAAAGGATAAAACATGCATGAAATGTTTTGTAATGCCATATAAATGCTTGTGATTATTATTTTTTGTTTCTATTTTTTATTTTATTAGAATATTTTTTCATGGCTACATGATTCATGTTCTTTCCCTCCCCACCAAATTCCCTCCCACCCTCCTCATAACCAACACTCAATTCCACTGGGTTTTACATGTTACATTGATCAAGACCTAATTCCATATTATTGATAGTTGCACTTCAGTGGTCATTTAGAGTCTACATCCCCAATCATATCCTCATCATCCCATGTGTTCAAGCAGATGTTTTTCTTCTTTGTCTCTACTCCAACAGTTTTTCCTCTGAATGTGGATAGCGTTCTTTCTCATAGGTCCCTCAGAGTTGTTCTGGATCACTGCATTGCTTCTAGTAGAGAAGTCCATTACATTAGATTGTGACATTGCATCTGTCTGTGTGTATAATGTTCTCCTGGTTTTGCTCCTTTCACTCTGCATCAATTCCTGGAGGTCATTCCAGTTCACATGGAATTCCTCCAGTTCTTATTCCTTTGAGCACAATAGTATTCCATCACCAAAAGATACCACAATTTGTTCAGCCATTCCCCAATTGAAGGACATCCCCCCATTTTCCAATTTTTTGCCACCACGAAGAGCAAGGCTATAAATATTTTTGTACAAGTCTGTTTATCTATGATCTGTTTGGGTTACAAACCCAGCAGTTGTATGGCTGGATCAAAGGGTAGACAGTCTTTTAAAGCCCTTTGGGCATAGTTTCAAATTGCCATTCAGAATGGTTGGATCAATTCACAACTCCACCAGCAATGCATTATTGTCCCAGTTTTGCCCTCCAATATTTATTACTTTCCTTTGCTGTCATGTTAGCTAATCTGCCAGGCGTGAGGTGGTACCTTAGAGTTATTTTGATTTGCATTTCTCTAATTATAAGAGATTTAGAACACTTTCTCATGTGCTTATTGATAGTTTTGATTTCTTTATCTGAAAATTGCCTATTCATGTCCTTTGCCCATTTATTCATGATTATTATTTTTAAGGTAGTGATTTCTTCACTCTTCAAATAAATATATTGACCTATATTTTAATCATTCAATCAATAAGAATTGAAGTATCTATTATACAACAGGCCTTCTACAAGACTATAAGAATACATATATTATTTTTAAGTGTCTTGTGCAGGGTCAGACAGGAAGGGATAAGCTTTGGGGAAAGGAAGGATGGGCAGGGGTCCCTTTGCTTTCATTCCTTTCCAGTTCATCCTCTATGTACAAGGTGTGAGACTGTTTTGGCTTCAAATCTCTTCTCTGACCATAGCAGTCCAAGGTTGGCTCCAAGGCAAAGTATAATGTTTTATTTCAAGTCAAATGGGCATCAGAGTTTATGATTGTTAGAATGTCACTTGTCATCCTGTCCAGAAATTTACAGCTTTCATTTCCAGTTTCTTTCTAATACTTTGTACAAGGCATTTGTCTTTTCTGGTGGTTAATTCCTGGCAGGCAGAGACAGCTAGTTTGTGATAGTTCATAGTTCCCTATAAATAGGCAGCTTTGTGCTCTGGCATGCACTTTTTCATGTTGCTTGTTGGGTTGGCATTTGAAAGCACCGCACAAACTCAATTAAAATTGTGTTGACACCACAGTGCAAAAGTGATGAATAGCAAAGCAGCCAGATGTACCCAGACTGATTATACTGAAGCCACCTCTTTCTGTTTCTCATATATATATATATATGTATATATATATATATACATATTTTTTTTAAAAAGAGAAAATTGAGTTTTCTGCTTTCACAGTTTCTTTAGCATATGGTGACAATAATACGCCCTTTCAGTGTTTCTTGCCCTGGGCTTGCTAGTTCCCTGTGACTGCATGCTTGAATCACCTCTACAGTATGGGAGAGGAGCCCTGCTCCTAGGTATGCTGGCAGCTGATAGTGTTAGTAGAGGAAAAAAAGCTATCCATATTTTAACATTAAAAGAGAAGGTCTTGCCTTTGCCCATGTGTGTCATCCCTGAGATGTCCGAATATATTGCAGAAATCAGTTAAACTGAAATGTGGTTTCTGGTGTGTCTTCATTTTCCTGTTGTGTTAAGCAGTAGTATATACTCTGAGATCTGGAATGTGTCTGAAGTAGGTTTTGAACTCAGGTTTTCCTGACTCCTGGTCCAACATTCTATCGACTTACTTGACCTTGCTATCTCCAGGGGCTGCCCACCAACTCTGTCCCCTTAGAGTTCAAGTAATTTTTCCTCTGAATCGAACATTAACACATTTTTCCAAATGTAAAAGGGGAGATTCTGTAATAACACCTTTGGGAGGGAGAAAATAACTTCTAAGCAGGCTCAGAATTGGATGCCTTCTGGGGGACCATCTTCCTAAAGTAGGCATGGAGAGTTTTGCTAATTACAAAGCAAAGGTGGCCCTGGAAAACATGGAGGAAAAGGGGGTTCCCAGGAGTCAGAATTTCCATTTCAAGGTTCCCTCACTGCTCCAGGCTCTTCCCAAGCCGTTGATGTGTTCCTTAGTGTGTAGACATCTGATCTGGGCCCACCTTTGCCTACTGAAGCCAGGCTGACAGAGCAAATGACCTCCCTAGAGGCTCCACACAGAACATTACATTCCTGGGCAGAGGAGTATGCTTAAGAATGTGTGAATGACAGACTGAGTAGATAAAGGCAGATAGGAATCTGGGGTCCAAGCTACACTTGAGTCAGCAACATAACTCTGAACCAGGTCACAAATGCAGGCTAGTAGGAGTCACCAGGAATTAAAAAGACCTTGCCTTTTGGAGCCAGTGGAAGGAATCCAGGTCTGGGGTTGGCCAATTTAAACTGAAAGCAATTTCAGTAGAGAGATTTGGGAATCCCCACAGGCTGCTAGCAGGAACTCTACTAGAAAATGCATAGACCATTCCAGGGCATGAGAGGTGGTGGTTAGGTCTGATTTGAAGAATGAATTGACTAAAATTTTCATGTTAAATCAAATCTGAAAATTGAAACTGAGGTCCTCTTTAGAGGAGAGCCCAGAGAATTAGTTCTCTTGGAAGAATGACAGTGTAATTTAATTAACTTTACCAAAGGGAAAGCCTGCCATGCCCTGCCTTCTTGTATTTACTTCTCATTATGCTCTGTTCTGGTTCTGATCCACTTTCCAAGGCAACTACAGAGTCAGATTGCTCTGGGGAGGTGGTACAAATTACTTAAACACTGCTGAGGCTCAGGTTGCGAACACAATTACATCCCAGCTTCCCAAACTCTTCTGTTTCTTTTACAGATACTTAATAAGCAACTTATACCTCTTCTAGCCATCATCCACTTTCATAAGATCATGGATTTTGAATTATAAGTGACGTTCAAAGTCATCTAGTTATTTTATAGAGGAGGAAATTGAGGCCCCAAGAGGGGAGGTGATGACCAAAGTCACAAAATTAGTGATTTCTTCACCCTTCAAATAAATATTGGCCCATATTTCAATCAATCAAAAATTTATTAGGCATGTATTATATGGCAAATACTCTAGAAGGCTCTGAGAATATACATATAAATACAGTATTATCCCATGGTAGATATTACTGAACCCCAGAATATAGCCCTGTGAATACAGCCCTAGGTGCTGTACATAAGAAGATATGATTTCTGATTGACTGATAGAATGGTCAGCTATGCCACTGTGTGAGGGAGAAGGGGAATTACTTCAGTTTATTGTTATTACATTGGAGATGGACTCAAAGACAGTGATTGAGAGAAACATTTCAAGGGAAGACTGGAGCCTTCATAGCTGGAGAAATAATGTGTACTGGCCCCATTATGTTCCTTGGTTCTCAGGGATTGCAATTTTAGAGACTGCTGGGAGAGAGACAAAGTTTAAAACAATCTCTGCTTTCAGGGAGTTTTCATTCTAACGGGGAATCAATATAAATAAGTCTATAAAGAACACAAAAAATGCCAAGAAATTAAATGTCAAGTAATCTGGGAGAAGGAAGGTACTAGCAGTTGTATAGGTGGGGAATCAAAAAGACTTCTTATAAAATGTGGTGCTGGAGCTCAGTCCTCAAGGAAGAGAGGGATGGAGAGAAGGATGCAATAAGGGAGTGTATTCTAGGCTTGGGGAATGGGTCATCAATGTCAACCTGGGAAATAGAATGTCATCTATGAAGATTAAAGAGGAGAGGAGTGATGTTTAGAAGGGCTGGAAAGATAGTCATAGTGGGTAGAGAACTAATCTCAGATGGAGGAAGGCTTGCAATAATTTTAATTTGATCTCAGATACTTAAATTTTTTTAAAACCCTTACCTTCTGTGTTAGAATCAATATACTATGTGGTGGTTCCAAGGCAGAAGAGCAGTTGGGGCTAGGCAATGGGAGTTAAATGATTTGCCCAGAGTCTCACAGTTAGGAAGTGTCTGAGACCAGATTTGAACCCAGGATCTCTTGTCTCCAGACATGGCTCTCTTTCCACTGAACTGCCTAGTTGCCCCTGATCTCAGATATTTATTAATTGCATGATCCTGGTTAAGTCATATAAACTCCCTGAGCCTCAGTCTCCTTTTCTGTAAAAATGAGGATAGTTGTATTTATGTCACAGGATTGTGGTGAGGTTCAAATGAGAAAATACTTGTAAAATACTTAGTACTTCTAGAATTTCTGTATATATTTTATGGCTATTATCTAAGTTTATGATTTTATTGATGTAGGCAATTTCTGTCTACTTCTCTTAATTCAGATTGGCAACTATTGGGCAACTTAGAGCAGTGTGATGTTAAAGTGTGAGTCTGAGGCAGGACCTTCTTGACTCAGGCCAGCTGTTTTTCCACTATTTCTAATAATGTCATAAAGATCAGTTTATTTTGGAGAGGCAGCAAGGTGGAAGGGGAAGAATCTTGGAACTTTCTTACTCAACTTGGAGTCATAGGACCTGATTTTAAGTCTTGGCTATTTTACTTAACTTCCTGTTAAGGCCTTGGGGCCTCAGTTTCTTTGTCTGTAAAGTGAGAGAGTTGGATGAGATCACTTCTGAAGTTCTTTATGACTTTTAGTATTTAGTATTTTTATGATTTAGTATCTTTATGATTTCCATTTTATTGTGGGTATGGAAGACTGGAAAAGACTGGTATTAAATTACACAGCGAATCACTAGTGGCAAGGTCAAAATATAATCTCAATTTTCTCAAATCCTCTCCAACAAAGGATCTTGATGACATTAAGTACAAATAGACTAGAATCATTCCTTAGGGCATAGTATGTGTCGGATCATAGACTTGTATCTGAAAGAGACATTAGTGATAATATTTACTCCATCATATTCTTCATTTTGTGGCAAATGAAATTTAACAAAGGTAAATAGAGGCATGTTTCTCTGAGGAAGATAACATCTTCAGAATGGGTCAATAGCTGCCTTCCATCTCAAAGACCCTGAACAAAAGGATAGTTTCCCTTTTATAGGTTTTGGGGAGCTCAGTACAAAGAATAGAACAAGGTAGGTGATGTCATAGAATTGAAGGCAGTACGTTTGGTTACATAGCTGAGAAGTAGGGAATAATGTGATTGGCTAGAAATAGAAAGTGAGGGTCTAGCAACAACCTTTTCCTTCCCTTCTCTGACTAAGAAATGTTCATTGTTTGAGTCAAGCTGAAAGGTTAAAAGATAGTGGGCCAGACTTTCTTGAATAGCAAACCAGGCATCCTTGAAGGCTAGGTAGCTTGGTGGTTTAGTGATCCTAGACTAGACTCTCCAGCGTCCATCTATATCCCAGAAGGATAGCAGAATTCCTTGAGGTTAGAATATAATGAGGATTAACAGGAGAACTGGATTTCTAAAGTAATCTCTCACAGGCCAGCTAGATTCTGGACTAGGTTCAGAGATGGAAAAACATGACTAAGCACTTTCAGGACAAAATCAATTAATTATAAGTAGGATCAATAAAAAATGATACAGAGGGGGCAGCTGGGTGGCTCAGTGGATTGAGAGCCAGGCCTAGAGACAGGAGGTCCTGGCTTCCAATCTGACCTCAGACACTTCCCAGCTGTGTGACTCTGTGCAAGTCACTTGACCCCCATTGCCCACTCTTACCACCTTTCCACTGTAAATATTAAAAATGATAAAGGCTGGTATAAATATATAGCTTAGTATTTTAATTAAAGCCATGTTGATAGATAAAATCATTAGACCACGCGCTTGTAAGCATTCAAAACTGCCGCCACCTCCATTTTTTCTCCTGTTTCCTGGCCATGGCCTAATCGCAAAAGAGGCCACTCCCTCCTAACCTGGGAGATTTAAGCGCTCCCCTGCGTCAAGACGTCGGAAACGGAAACCAGTTGGACCATGTTGGATCACGGGAAATGTAGTTTTATACATTTCCCAAATCCACTTTTTACACCACCTATGAGCCAATACATAGAAGTTAAGGGTTTAAAAAAGAAAAAAAAAAGAAAAAAAAGATACAGAATCAATTGATTCTTTTCAATTTCACAGATAGCTTCAAGGGATAGAGCAAGACAAAGAAATAGACTTTTATTAAATGCCTGTTATGTGTCAGGCACTGTGGTAATTATAATTTGTAAATATTATCTCAAAACAACCCATTTTACAGCTGAGGAAACTGAGGTTAGGTGACTTGCCCAGGTCACAGTGCTGATAAATATCTAAGGTTGGATTTGAACTCATGCCTTCGTGACTCTGTGTCCAGGACTCTATCCACTACACAACCTGGCTACCTTTGACACTAGGTCATAGATTCCAAACCTAGCACTCTTTCCACAACTCTACCTACCTCTCCATGAGCATGTTGTCGCTAAACCTCTATTTCCTTCCTAGCCATTCCTTTCCTTAATCTCTTGGTGATCCCAATTTGTGAATTGTTCCCTTTCACTGGGGCTTCCTCCACCAAAGTTCTTCTTTGATGCTATACAATGATATCGAGGTGACCCTGAGCTGACAAAAGCTATTCCCATGGAATATATGCTCTGGAATATCCTACTGAGCTGGAGAGGCTGGCATTGAACCTATGTGCCTATTATCTGGAATTAGGGAGGCTCATTTACCCAGAGCTGCCTATTCTGGGAGGATGAAAAAAAATTTTTTTTCCCGGAGAACAAGCCTTTATTTTTTCTCCCTCTCATCTCTATTCCCCAACTAAATGATAAAAAAGATAAATAAAGCCTTCATAACATCTATGTATAGTTAATCAAAAACAAATTCCTACTTTAGTCAGGTCAAAAAATGTAGGTCTTATTCTGAATTTTAAGTCTACCACTTCTTTGGAAAGAGGTGGGTAGCGTGCTTCATCTATGGCCCTCCGGAATTCTGATTCAACTCATTCACTAGAGAACTAAAGTCTTTCAAAGTTGTTTTTCTTCATAATGTTGTCATTGCATAAATGATTCTCTTAGTTTTGCTCTCTTCAATACATCTTTTCCTAGAAAAGTGGTTCCCTAATAGACTGGTATCTCTAGTTTCCAATTTGAGGCTACCTTGAAAAGTGCTGCTATAAATGTTTTTGTATATATGGGTCCTTTCCTTCTTTGATTTTTTTGGGGTGTGAGATTAGTAGTGATATCTCTGGGACAATGTGTCTGCATGGTTTAGTGATTTTGGGGGCATCTAGGATGTCTGGACCAATTCAGAACTTGGCCAACTATGCATTAGTGTGCCTGTTTGTCATAATGATTTCATTTGGATACAATTTATGAAACATTTTACTAACACATGGAAGGTCTGTGAGTTAACTATTTTGGTGGAAGGTTCATATGGGCAGTTAAGTGGTCCATTGGATGCAGCGCCAGGAAAACTCATCTTCCTGAGTTAAAAGCTGGCTTTAGACATTTCTAGCTGTGTGAACCTGGGCAAGTCACTTAATCCTGTTTGCCTCAGTTTTCTCATCTGCAAAACAACCTGGAGAAAGACATAGTGAACCATACCAGTATCTCTACCAAGAAAATCCCAAATAAGGTCACAAAGAATTATGAAAAATGACTGAACAGTGTTCATAGCTTTCATCTTTTGAGGTATTGACTTGCTTTTTGTTTAGCTATTGGGTTTTGTGTATTTATGTTAATCAAGGTATAAATTTGTTTTCTATTTTGGGATCCTTGATCCAGAACAAATCTGTTTATGAAATATTGGCCATTTTAGAGTCTATTGATTTGCTTTGTGAGATGGTAATATTTTCCACTGAGGGTTTTGCCCCTTATTGGCATAACAGCTGGCTAGTTTTGGATGTGAGGAATGCCATTAATTTCTAAATTAATTTTGAGGTCTTTTCTCATGTTCAATTGAAGAGTTCATCAATGAATTTGATTTATTTTAATGAAGACAAACCACCAATATGGAAGCAGAGAAAAACCAGGTGGAGATATGTGTATATCATAGAAGGGAAATAAGAGAAAATGAAGAAGAGACCAACATTATGAGATTTCTATGTTAGTTTAGACGGGTCATTATCCATTATAGAAATTTTAGAGTAACAGGAGTCTCTATTTTGGATGTTGAGCAATTGTTTTTTGGTGTTGATACAATGTCTTTAAAACAATAACAACTATAATAACTACCTACATTTATGAGGCAACTGTATGGATCAGTGGATAGAATGCAGAGATGAAGACAGGAAGACTCATCTTGCTGACTTCAAATCTGACCTCAGACAGTGACTAGCTGTACCACTTAACTCTGTTTGCCTCAATTTCCTCATTTATAAAAATGAGCTGGAGAAGGAAATGGCAAACCACTCTAGAATCTCTGTCAAGAAAACTCCAAATAGGTTCATGAAGACAGACTAATGACTGAACAATAAACTCTCATATAGATAATACTTGAGAGTTGGCATCACAAGAGGTGCTGTGATTTAGAGAACAATGTATAATATTTGAACCTGGGAAGACTTGACCTCTAATACTTTTTAGGTGTGTGAAGAGGACTTTTACAAATCTTGGGAAGGTTTCTAAGGCTAAAAATTATGTTATAGATGAATTGTTTAGTGAGAGGAAGTTTTCACACCCATGAAATCATAGATCCTTGACATATCACAGTTGACAAGACTATTTTCTTCCCCATTACCCTGTGAGGTAGGTATTGTATTGGATATAAGTAAAATAAAACTCCAAAAGGTTAATTGATTTACCCTTAGTCACTTGGTTAGAATATGGCAGACTTGAAACTTACTCATTTCAGAGTTAGAAGGGACATTAGTCCAAGTCATAACTAAACAGGATTTCTCTTTTACCATATACTCATCATGTCTCTATCCAGTTATTGTTTGAAGAGCTCTAGTGAGAGATGACACACTTTTGTGTTCCAACCCTGAAGCAGTCTGTTTTGCCATCATTCAGCCATTTCAGTCATGTCTGACTCTTTGGTGACCCTGGTTTGGGTTTTCTTGGCAAAAGTACTGTAGTAAATTGCCATTTCCTCCTCCAGCTCATTTTTAGATAAGGAAACTGAGGCAAACAGGATTAAGTAACTTGGCCAGGATCACATAGCCAGTAGGTATCTGAGTCAAATTTGAACTCAGGTTTCCTAAATCCAGGCAGGATATTCTATCCACTCTACCATCTAGATCACTGTTGTCTTGTCCTCCTGCCTATTCTTCTTGGGAATATTTGAGAAGCAAGGAAGGGAAAACTTTTCAAGTGAAAGAACTCTTCTTGTTCCTCTTAGATATAGACCTCCAGAAGGGGCTGAGACACTTTTCTTGTCTTTTCCTACTTAGGCTTTACCTCTCCACCAGCCAGTTATGAGTAGGTGACATATTTCTTAGTCTGCTGCTGGTCTCCTGGTTGTCTTGAAGCTGCATTTCCACTTTTCAAATGTTTTGAGGCAAAGGTATCCCTTACCAACCCACAGTACTAGTCTCTGTCTTCTTCTTTCTCTTACCCAAGAAACATCTTAAAGCAGTTGAGATGCATTTCCAGTTGGACCTTGGTTATGTCTTCAAGTGACATCCTTCCTGGCACCCAACTTACCTAATCACAGCTTCATCCTTTCCCCATCCAGCTGTACCCCACTCCCACTCTCATCTTTACAGCAATAGAAGCACTGTCAGCAACACTGTAATTTAACACAATGTCTTTTTTATTATGAATTTAATCATTAATGAATACAAACATTTCAATATCCAAAGAACAAAAAAGAGGATTGATTGTATTTGAAGATGCGAGCTTCTGCTGCACAGTTTATTAAAAAGTGTATATTATGTTTAATAAGGCAATAACAAGATTGTTCTGTTAGCTTGTGTCCTTTTACAAATTTCCTTTTATTTTCTTCTGGGTATTTAAAAATGTTTTACTAATTTTTTAAACATATCTATCATTATTCACCAATTCTCTCTTTTCCCTCAATAGACAATCATTTGTAACAAATCAAAACCTATTTTCCCTCTTTGGAAAAATCTCTGACCTGAGTCAAGCCCCACTCATCCCACTCTAGTTATAGATCTTATAGCGTGTTTCTATGGCTTATTCTACTGTGTTTGAATGGGGCAAGCTGGGCTACATTTCATTGAAATTGGTAGATAATTGCTTGTTCATAATATAATAGAAGAGATTCCTTCACAGTTATAGATTGGATGGGTTGGCCTCTGAGGTTTCTTCTTTCTCAGATTCTATAAAATCAGAGAAAAAGAATTTCTTTCGATTATGGTTCAAAATGTTGGCTCTGTCTTTTCATCTATATAGAACAGGGGTTGGCAACCTTTTTGACCATGAGAGCCATAAACGCCACATTATTTAAAATGTAATTTCATGAGAGCCGTACAGTGCTCACAGTGCGCTCCTGTAACAGTGCCTGAAAAAAAAATTGATTTTATGGCTCCTGCAGAAAGAGCCATATGTTGCCGACCCCTGATATAGAAAAGAATAATCTTTAAAGCATTTATATACCGAAGTATAATTGCATATAGGCTGGCTAAATACAGGTATTCCTTTCTAAGGATTAATTTTCCATCTTGGTAAGAGAAAAGCCTAGAATTTCCAGGGGGTATTTGGTGGTATGGTAGATAGATTTATGGGCCTGGAGTCAGGAAGACTTATCTTTCAGGGTTGAAGTCTGGCCTCAGATACATCCAACTGTGTGCCTGGGCAAGTCACTTAACCTCATTTGCCTCAGTTTCCTCATTTGTAAAATGAACTGGAGAAAGAAATGGTAAAGCATTTTTATTTATTTTTTTTAGAAAAATTATCCATAGTAACATGATTCTTGTTTTTACTTTCCCCTTCACCATCACCCCCATATCCAATGCACATTTCCACTGGTTTTAACATGCGTGATCAATCAAGACTTATTTACATATTATTGATAGTTGCATTGGTGTGGTCCTTTTAGGTCTACATCCCCAGGCATGTCTGCATCAACCCATGTGTTCAAGTGGTTGTTTTTCTTCTGTGTTTCTACTCCTGCAGTTCTTCCTCTGAGTGTGGGTAGCCTTCTTTACCATAAGTCCCTCAGAATTGTCCTGGGTCATTGCTTTGCTGCCAGTACAGAAGTCCATTACATTTGATTCTACCATACTGTATCAGTCTCTGAATACAAAGTTCTTCTGGCTCTGCTCCTTTCACTCTCCATCAATTCCTGGAGGTCTTTCCAGATCACATGAAATTCCTCCAGTTTATTATTCCTTTGAGCACAATAGTATTCCATCACCAGAATATACTACAATTTGTTCAGCCATTCCCTAATTAAAGGGCATACCCTTGTTTGCCACCACAAATAGAGCGCCTATAAATATTTTTGTACAAGTCTGTTTATCTATGACCTCTTTGGGGTACAAACCCAGCAATGCTATAGCTGGATCAAGGGGCAGGCAGTCCTTTAGAACTCTTTGAGCATAGTTCCAAATTACTATCCAGAATGGTTGGATCAGTTCACTACTCCACCAGCAATGCAATCCCAATTTTGCCACATACCCTCCAACATTCATTATTCTCCCCTGTTGTCGTTTTAGCCAATCTGCTAGGTATGAGGTGATACCTCAGAGTTGTTTTGATTTGCATTTCTCTAATTATTAGAGATTTAGAATACTTACTTATGTGCTTTATCTGAAAACTGCTTATTCATGTCCCTTGCCCATTTATCAATTGAGGAATGGCTTGATTTTTTATACAATTGATTTAGTTCCTTGTATATTTGAGTAATTAGATTTCTATCAGAATTTTTTGTTATAAAGATTTTTTCCCCAGTTTGTTGTTTCCCTTCTAATTTTGGTTGTATTGTTTTGGTTTGTACAAAACCTTTTTAATTTAACATAATCAAAATTATTTATTTTCCATTTTGTAATTGTTTTTAACTCTTGCTTTATTTTAAAATCTTTCCTTTCCCAGAGATCTGACAAGTATACTATTCTGTGTTCACTTAATTTACTTATATTTTCCTTCTTTATATTCAAGCCCTTCACCCATTCTGAATTTATCTTGGTGTAGGGTGTGAGATGTTGATCTAAACCTAATCTCTCCCATATTGTTTTCCAATTTTCCCAACAGTTTTTGTCAAATAGTGGATTTATGTCCCCAAAATTGGGCTCTTTGGGTTTATCATACACTGTCTTGCTGATGTCACTTACCCTAAGTCTATTCCACTGATCCTCCCTTCTGTCTCTTAGCCAGTACCATATTATTTTGATGACTGCTGCTGTATAGTATAGTTTACTATCTGGTACTGCCAGGCCACCTTCCTTTGTGGTTTTTTTTTCATTATTTCTTTTGATATTCTTGATCTTTTGTTCTTCCAGATGAACTTTGTCATAGGTTTTTCCAATTCAATAAAAAAGTTTTTTTGTAGTTTGATAGGTATGGCACTAAATAAGTAAATTAATTTGGGTAGAATGGTCATTTTTATTATGTTAGCTCGTCCTACCCATGAGCAATCAATGTTTTTCCAATTGTTTAGATCTAGTTAATTGTTTGGAAAGTGTTTTGTAGTTGTGTTCTTATAAGTCCTGTATTTGTTTTGATAGATAGATTCCCAAGTATTTTATATTGTCTAGGGTGATTTTAAATGGTGTTTCTCTTTCTACCTCTTGCTACTGTGGTGTGTTGGAAATATATAGAAATACTGATGATTTATGTGCATTTATTTTGTATCCTGCAACTTTGCTAAAGTTGGTGATTATTTCTACTAGCTTTTTAGTTGATTCTCTAGGATTTTTTAAGTAGACCATCATATCATCTGCAAAGAGTGATAGCTTTGTCTCCTCATTGCCAGCAAGGTCCTCTTTTTGGGCAGGTACACTAGCCCACCCTGAGATTTCAGAGCTGCTGGAGACCCCACACAGCACGTGGGGGAAGGGTCTTGGGATTCCCCTTCTATACCAGCAGACCTGACAGTTCAAGAATTCAAGTCTTTTTCTTGGTGTACCTCTTTAGCTGTCTAGCAGTAGGATTCCCCCTGCTCTGTCCCATTGTTAGATTTGGTCCTCTTTCTTCTCAAAGCACATTGTTTTCTATCTTGGTGTGGAAGGGTGCAGAGGTTTTAAGACTGGCTCCGTCTAAGCTGCCCTCATCCCCCCAATAAAGCATTCTAAATGGCAAACTACTCTAATATCTTTACCAAGAAAACCCAAAATGGAATCACTGAGTTTGAAACCACTGAACATGTAACATCTAGAATTTCTGTCTGAGATCTGTGAAGTGAGTGTTTTGGGTGGCACAACTGCTTTGACTCATGCCTCCCTCAGGCTTCTGTTATATTTGCCTTTCTTGAAAAGCTGTGCTTTGCACATGTGGTCCAGATGCTGTTAATGGACTCATTCTGGAATACCCAGCCAGCCCAAGGAAAGAAAAAGAGGAGGAAAGTGAGAAGGAAATATTTATTCTGACTTCAGTGTTTATAAACTCCCCTAAATAGACTGAAATGTGAGAGCATTTGAGAGAGTTTGAGGTGAACTAATTTTTCTCATTTTCTTTTCTCCCACCTAATGCCTTCCCGAGAGCTCATAGTTTCATCTAATTTCATCTTTCTTTGGCCCTTTAAGAATGTATAAAGGAAATCTCTAAGTATTATAATTTGAGATGTCTAAATGATTGTATAGGGGAGGAAATGAGTGTGCTGGATTTGGGGTCAAGAAGATCCGGTTCAAATTCCTCTTTTGCCTCTTAGTAGCTATGTGACCCTTGGCAAATTAAGTAACCCTTCTGTCTTCAGTTACATTAGCTATAAAATAATACCTTTCAACATACATTTTTTTAAACCTTTACCTTCCGTCTTGGAGTCAATACTATGTATTGGCTCCAAGGCAGAAGAGTGTTAAGGGTAGGCAATGGGGGTCAAGTGACTTGCCCAGGGTCACACAGCTGGGAAGTGTCTGAGGCCAGACTTGAACCTAGGACCTCCTGTCTCTAGGCTTGGCTCTCAATGCACTGAGCTACCCAGCTGCCCCCACAACATACATTTTCCAAAATTATAAGATCCAACCTGTCTCCCTCCCTCTGTTTCCTCCCCTAATCAGAGATGATAAGCAATTTGATCTGAGTTATACATGTATGATCATGCAGAACATGCTTTCATATTGGTCATTGTTGTAAGAGCACACCTATACAAACCTTGGTAGGGGTCTTGAAGGAAAGGCTGGGTGACTACTTGCTGGGTATGTTATTCAGAAATGGCTGGGAGTAGATGGCCTCTGAGGGCTCTTTCAACTCAGATTCTATTTTTCTGGATGAAGTAGTCACCTTTGGCTAGCGTTCACTAAGGGCAAGGTGGCAAGACAAGGCTTGGAATACATGTGACAGAATTGACTGTCCTCCAGTATGGTGTGCTCCATCCCCATCTCTACATTCTGGCTTTCTTGGCTTGCTTCAAGTCCCATCTAAAATCCCAGTTTCTATAAGAAGCTTCCTTTCAATGCCCTTTAATCTTTCCTTCTGTTAATTATTTCCTAGTTGTGCTGTATGGGGTGTTCAATTGGGTTCAGCACCTCTGGTGAGAGTACTTAGGGAAACATTTTTTAGGATTGCTCACCCACCTTTGTTGTCCACCTGTCACCCAATTCTCAGCTGCGGCTCCAAGAAGCTTTAGCATGCACAGTGACTGTACCCCACAAAACCATCTTGGTGGATGGGCTAAATCAGTTTGAGGGTAATTGACAGGTTTCCAACTCATTGGTAGGTTAGGGGATGTCTACCCCAAACACGTGAAGACTTCTCCCAGTGGAATGGGTAGATGAGAAAAATTTCTTCCAACAGCCATGAAGGCAGCTGTAACAGGTACCATGAAGCTCTTAGAGCATGGTTTGATATCAAAGAAGCCAAGGTCATCCATTGCTTCTCAGACAATCTCCAGTCATCCTGACTTTTCTCTTGCCTCTGGACTTGGAGGACTCTGGCAGAGTGTGAGGCTGATGATTTTGTGTAACTTTGCCTCATTTAAATCCAATTCATGGGCAAAGATGAACAACGACAGTATTTCCTGTTAACCTATAGCTTGTTTATATATTGTCTCCCCTATTAGACTGTGAGATCCTTGAGAACAGGAATTTTTTACCTCCTTATATTTTTGTCTTTCTTGTTTTTTAGAGCACTTGGTAGGAGCTTAATAAATGTTTATTGATTGAATCACAAAAGAACTAGAAAACATATTCTATGCCTGTTTTTCCCTGTATGTGTATATACTTAGCCTTGCACTCAACATAGTAGCATACCTGTCCATTAGACATTCCCCTCCCTCCCTTTAATGCCCAGGAAAAACTTGGCATTGGCACTCCAAGTGTCCCTTTGTCAGCAACATCAGACAAGCAAGGAGTAAAGGGGGGAGAGGCCCTCTGCCAAGTTGCTTACCCTCACAAATCTAAGACCGTAGTTCGCTATCTATGTGAAATGCAAAATGCATGGTTGAGCTGCTGGGATAATTTTTCAGTATCTGGTAGTAACCTGGAAAGAATACATTTTGAGCTCTGATGGGAGTTCATTTGGCATAAAAATGTATACAAAATATTCCCAGAGCTACAAAGCCCCTTTACTACTCCCCTTCTCCCCTAATAAAAAGTTCCCTTAAAAAGGAAGTTTGACAAGCTGGATATAATCACTTCTGGGAAATGTCACTTTTGTTGACTTGGGAGTGGGGTGGGAGGAAGTCTCTAATTTTACACAGGAGAAAATGGTAACTGGATCTGCCCCACAGAGATATAAAGTGCTCTCTTCCAGGATACTGAATTTGCTGATACATCACAAAATCCCTAATTTCTGCTGACAGCAGTATCTGCTCCATTTGCAGGGTGGGGGCAGGAAAATTGTGACAGTTATTTTATAAGGGGGCTTTAGAGAGAGAAGGATGGCCAAATATTATTTCTTTTGGTAAATTAACTTACTCTTACATAGGAAGAAACATTGAAATGAATTTTCTTGAAGAGGCAGGATGATAATAGAGATTATTCTCTTTTTTTCTTCAAGTGAATTTTCTTACAATCAGGCAAGATGAAAATCTCACTCTGCGTGTGTGTGTATAATTATCCCTTCTACATTGTGAATTTCCCAATCATGGTTCTGATATATTGTGGGTTGATGTAAGAAATTAAACAGTATTTTTTTTGGTGGGGGGGGCGGTTTGAGGAAGCCATAGACAACATGTCAGCAGAGGACACAGAAAAAGTTTAGAAACTCAGAAAGGCAAACTTAACCCAATAAGGTGCAGTAAACTGAGTAAAAAAGAAAAAAATCAGATTTCTTCAGTAGTACGAAGAGAAGACCAGCATTTTTCACCTGGATTTTCCAGATAGAGGGGGCATTTTGTTCCTGATCCCCTTAATCTGGAAGGAATAACTCTGTGGTGTGTGTGTGTTTGTGTGTGTGTGTGTGTGTGTGTGTGTGTGTGTGTGTGTGTGTGTGTGTGTGTGTGTAGAGACAGTCAGACATGGAGAGAGAGAGAGAGAGAGAGAGAGACAGAGAGAGAGAGAGAGAGACAGAGAGACAGAGAGACAGAGAGACAGAGACAGAGACACATAGACAGAGACAGAGAGAGACAGAGAGTAATACTCTGGACTCAATCTTCCAATCCAAACATGTACTAACAGGTTTGAATTCCTAGAAGATTCCTAGGACTAAACTGGCTATAACTCAGCCTCCCAGTCTCCATAATCTAAAATGTTATGGGTAACCTTAAGGGATCAGGATGATTCTTCTTTAATGTCATTGGCTTGAGCCTCCATATTGATGTATCGTCCTCAATTATAATCACCAGTGATTGGCACTCCAGTTTCATTTAACTAAGTAACATTTTTACAAAGTAGTTTGTATAAAAAGCTATTTGCTGTAAAAGTATAGCAAGAAGGCATCCTCATCTGATGACTTCTTCACTTGAACATGGCAAGGCTGGAAAGAACAAGAGATTTTGCTTAGGCTAGTTATATCTTCTGAAAAATAAGAACAACAATTGCTAGTGTTAACATAGGACTTAAAATTTGCAAAGCAGTTTACATATATTAAGTCATTTGATGGCACCATAATTCTGGTTCAGCAGTAAACCAACAGTTCATCTCCTGACCTGATTGTTAGCACACCTGAACTAGTTCTAGAATGTCTGTGCTTACTCCAAGTGGGAAGCATGACCTTTCCATTATACATAATCATGGCTTGAGAAAGTAGGCTCTCCAGATTCTTCCATATGAGCTGGCAGTAGAGAGAGCATGTTGTGAATGCTCTGAGGACGGAGCTCTCTGTATATGCAGATATTCCAAAAGTCAGTGGGGTTTTAAGCTTTCAAAGCATATTTGTTTAGCAAAAGTTGCAGAACACAAGATAAACCCACATAAATCATCAGCATTTCTATATATTACCAACAAAGTCCAGCAGCAAGAGTCAGAAAGAGAAAATCCATTTAAAATAACTTTAGACAATATAAAATGCCTGGAAATCTACTTGCCAAGACAAACACAGGGATTATATGAACACAATTACAAAACATTTTTCACACAAATAAAGTCAGATCCAAACAATTGGAAAAATATTAATTGCTCATGGGTAAGTTCAGTTAATATAACAAAAGTGATTCTACCTAATTCTATCTAAATTAACTTACTTATTCAGGGTTGTACCAATCAAACTACCAGAAATTATTTTATAGAACTAAAAAAAGAATAACAAAATTAATCTGGAAGAACAAAAGGTCTAGAATATCAAGGAAATTAATTTTTTTAAAATGTGAAGCAAGGCAGTCTAGCAGTACTAGTTCTCAAACTGTAATAAAGCAGTAATAATCAAAACAGTCTGGTTCTGGCTATGAAATAGAAGGTAGCTCAATAGTATAGATTAGATATACAATATATAGGGGTAAATGACCCTATCAATCTAGTATTTGATAAATCCCCAAACTCCAGCTTTTTGGAGAAGAACTCAATATGACAAAAATTGTTGGGAAAAATACTGGAAAACAGTATGGCAAAAACTTGGTATAGACCTATAATTATTTCACAACCGATACCAAGAAAGTCAAAATGGTTATATTATTCAGACATAAAGGATGATACTATAAGTAAAGTAAGGGAACAAAGAATAGTTTACTTGGCATATCTATGGAGAAGGAAAGAATTTATATGAAACAAGAGATAGAGAACATTTTGAGATAGAAAATGAATAATATTTACTATATTTAAAAGATTTTGTACTATAACAAAACCAATGTAACCAAAATTAGAAGGGAAACAGCAAACTTTGAAAAATTTTTTATAGTAATTTTCTCTGATGAAGGACTCATTTTTCAAATTTATGGAAAAGTAAGACAAATTAATAAGAATACAAGCTATTCCTTAATTGAGAAATGGTAAAATGATATGAACAAGCTGGTTTTCAGATGAAGAAATCAAAGCTATTAATAATCATATGAAAAATGTCTTAGAGGGCAGCTAGGTGGCTCAGTGGATTGAGAGCCAGGCTCAGAGATGGAGGTTCTGCGTTCAAATCTGACCTCAGACATTTCCTAACTGTGTGACTGTGGGCAAGTCACTTAACCCCCATTGCCTAGCCCTTACCACTCTTCTGCCTTAGAATCAATACACAGTATTGATTTTAATATGGAAGGTAAGGGTTAAAAAGAAGAAAAGAAAAATGTTCTAAATAACTCTTGATTAGAGAATTGTAAAACAACTCTGAGGTACTAACCTCACACCCATAAGACTGACCAATATGACAGTAAGGAAAGTGATAAATTTTGGAGGGAATGTGGCAAAATTGGGACGCTAATGCATTATTGCTGGAGTTGTGAAGTGACCAACCATTCTGGAGGACAATTTGGAATTATGCCCAAATAAAATTGAGTATACCTCTTATTCCTGTAATATCACTACTAGGTTTATATCCCAAAGAGATAAAAAAGGTGGGGAAAGGGCCTACTTGCATAAAAATATTTATAGCAGGTCTTTTTTTGTGTGTGATGGAAAAGAACTGAAAATTGAGGGGATGTCCATCAATTGAGGAATGGCTGAACAAATTGTGGTCAGGTATATGATGGTGATGGAATATTATTGCAGTATAAGAAATGAACAGGATTATTTCATAAAAAGCTAGAAAGACCTACATGAACTGATGTAGAGTAAAACAAGCAGAACCAGGAGAACACTATACACAGTAACAGCGATATTGTGGGATGATCAGCCATAAAAGCCTTAGCTACTCTCAGCAGTCCAATGATCCAGGACAGTTCTGAAGGACTTAATGACAAAGAATGCTATCTACTTCCAGAGAAAGTTGGAATCAAATGCAGATCAAAGCATACTATTTTCTGCATTAGTTTATTTATGCTTTTATATTTGGGTTTTGGTTTTATATGAGTATTCTCTTATAACTATGACCTATATGGAAGTATGTTTTACATGATAATCTATGTATAATGGCAGATCAAGTTACTTGCCATGTCCTGGAGGTGAAAGGAAAGGGAGGGAGGGAGATAATTTGGATCTTACAATTTCAGAAAAACCATGTTGAAAATTATTATTACATGTAATTGAGAAAAACAAAATATCTTAAAAATTTTAAAGCTTGTGCGTGTATATATATAATGTACTTATGTATATCTAAACATATATATATGTTATATATATATATATGTATATGTATATATATATATACATGAATTTCTGGAGACAATGATAAAATCCAGTTGGGATATCACATGATTGATATAATTCTGTTGTTGGAGACTGTGGATCTGAAAAAAATTTGGGAGATTTTTTTACTCACTTGGTTCAGAGTTCCTACCTAGGAAATCTGGGGAAAATATATGCATTATATTCTAGTAATACACATATTGGTACTAACTACCCATTCTTATTGAAAGACTACGAAGCTTAGTAGTAGTGTTAACCTTGAAGCTAAGAAGACCTGGGATCAAATCCTGCCTTGCCTCACCCCAAATATTGACTATGTGACCCTGGGCAAGTCATTTATCCTCTTAATACTGTAGACAACTTTCTAAGACTATAAGTTCTGGCACGGTTGCTCACCTATATTAGGAGAAAATATTTCTTTATGAGGGGATTCTTTGTATCAATGAAATCTTAGATCCAGATTCTTTGTTATACCATGCCATATTAAGAGAAAGAAAAGAAAGAAAACCATCAATGAACATTCATGAACCCCAAAGATGCATGTAAATCAGTTACTTACAGATCCAAATATGAGTGTTCCTTGGGATGAAACCCTTGTAAGCTTTTGGGACGTCTTTGATATCTGTTTCCCACAGTTGAAGAGGAAACTGGGTACAATTTTTGTTCTCTTTTTAGCCTAACTCCAGATACATTTAATGGTGTTTCCAGCTCTGAGTCAGACTATGTTTTTCAGGGAGTTAGAATGAGACTGATTTTTCTGTGCTATCTCTACTATGTAAGCCAGATCTCTACTGGAGTCCTTCTCTTCTCTTTGGTTGCCTTTACTCTTACATCTAGAGTTCTACTTATCTTTTCTTTTCCAGGAATCAGTCCCAGTTCTATAAATTTCTTGTATAAAACTTAGGGTAAACATGCTTTATTTCCTCCATTAACTCAAAATATAGCACACTCAGGATTTCCATGTGAAATTATCTCTATATAATATGACTATATCATAATAAGAATAGTTTTTCAGAGTTGAAGTTCGTCAACCAATCAATAAACATTAACATCTGTTCTGTACTAGCCACTGGGGAATACATGTGCAAAAAATGAAGCAATCTGTTCTCTCCAGGAGATTCCATTCTATCTGAGGAGTTAGCATGTACATAGTGTATTGAGAATAAATCAAAGTAAAATGTGGTAAATAAAATAAATAAACAATTATATATGTACTGTGAAGGCAGTGCTTCACATATAGGAGAGGGGTATTGTATGTCTTTAAAGGAAACTGAATAGTCTTATCTTTCCTTTCCCTACTCTTCTCCAAGGGGACTTGAATTCCTGACAGGAGGGGAAACAGCAGTTTGGGACCAGATGGTTTAGCCTCTCTACTCTCCTCAGATAGTGGGGGTACCAGGCTTGAATTATATCTATCTGCTTTCTTAAATATGGTTAGTCTAAGTGATATGGCTAACTTCTGATCACTGTTTCTTAATTGGAGGGGGCAGAATCCAGGCTTTATCTGAGGCTTAATACTCTTCCTACTAAATGCCAGTTCCATGATGAAAACACACACAAAGGAAGTAACAATTATCAAAGAAATACAATTATCCAATTCAGTAGCAAAACAGAAATCATGGAAATTGTACATAGGAGAATATGTACCAGACAATACAGAGAAAAGGAATTTTCCTATTGGGAACAAGGGAAATTAGTTCAACCAAGAGAGAGTTTCAGATCTCTCTTGTGCAGAGGAAGTTCCATGAAGTCTCTAGTGTAGCAAGCTATGGATATGGGTGTGATGGAGTCTGCCAGCTCCTCTCATGATGGCATCTTCCCAGAATCTTTTCTGTTAATATCTTGAAGTGAGGTTGGCATCTTCCATGTTCTCTTTTGGAGTGGGAAGCCAGAAGTGACTAAAATGACTGCAGCACCTGAAGACACTTAAAGACACTTAAAGACAGCCAAATCTGCCCCATCTCTCAGAAAGGCTCAGGGCACTGATCTCTCCCAGAGAGGAGAGGGTTTCATATCAGTAGGCTTTGGGACTGGGGTTATATTCAGAATATAAAGTATATATTTACTATTACATACAAATAAAAAGATAAACAGTAAACACAGAAATGTCAGCAAAACAAATATGTGAAATATTTTTATAAATTATAAATCTCTATACAAATGTACAAGTATTATTGCTTTTAAACCTTACCAGAACCTTCATCTTTGTTAAATGTAAAAAATACTTAATATCTGTTCAATTTTGGAGAGAAATTGATTACAAATTTTAAAAGAAGATAAGAGTATATCTAAATAAGTATTTGTTCAGCTGAAGATATTTTTGCATTCCCTATTACTACCAGAGTTGTATGATATCCATATACCAGTTATTAGAGGGGTTGCTGGCTTCCCAAACATGGAAATTCAGGCAACAGTTGTGACATCTTACTTTGTTACTGTGTAGTTGTACCACCACCTATCTGAACCATTCTTGTCTCTAATTTTCTGGTAATCCTTCCCTGCTAGGCTCTGCATTTAGAAATAAAGGATCATAGAGTTAGAGTTGGAAAGGACATGAGAAGGCTAGTTGTCTCGCTTTACAGATGAAAAAACAGAAAGCTGAAGAGGCTAAATGATCGCCTAACGGTCATTCAGGTAGTGGCAGACCCAGGATTCAAATTCAGATCTTCTGACTCTAAAACAAGTATACTCTCCACAGAACTATGCTGCCTCATTTGGCCCCTTGCTTTCCTCTCAGATGTAAGTTGTTATGACCAGGATTCCACCAGAATTGACTCTTTGTAAATTATTGGAGCTATCTATAATAGTCAAGCTGTAGCTTATTTTGTTTAGTCATTTTTCAGTTGTAACTGACTCCTCATGAGCTCATTTAGGGTTTTCTTGGCAAACATAAAGTAGTTTGCTATTTCCTTCTTTGACTCATTTTGCAGATGAGGAAACTGAGGCAAACAGGCTAAGTGACTTGCCCAGGGTGACAGAGCTAGCCCATACCATTTTGAGTATTAACATATACTATAAACATTCATAACCTCTGCCACTGGACAGTTCCTGAGAATCGACTGAGAATTTTTCCTCACTCACCTGAAGCTCCAGTGCTGCCTAGCCAGATTCTGGATCCTTTTAGTCTCAACCAGTATCTGACTAGAGCTAGAATGCAATTCTCAGTTTTGGGCTAGCTGGATCAAGCCTTCAAGAAAGAGGCTCTGCCTAAACAGAGGAATGATCCAAAAATGGCTGCAAGAGTTTGGGATTCAGATAACCATTGTTCCTTCTGTTGCTGCTGCCTATGAGCTCCAGAGAAGCACAATATGCAACCACACAGGACCAGACCAAATAAACATCTAACACATTTTATCCGTATGTTCTCTTCTCCTGCAGGCAATCCAAAGCACAGAAGGAATGAGGTGATCAAGCTGCACTTTTCTAAAACGTACACCACCATGTCAAGTACTATCTATTGAGCAGAAAATACCAGTCAGCTCTACTTTTAAAAAGAGTGCCAATTCAAGAGCAGAATTGACATCGAGAT
>NC_058130.1:100367264-100383477 GCF_016433145.1 Gracilinanus agilis
TCTCATGTCCCTGACCTTGGGAGCCCTTATTGGAGGGGTCCATCCCTTTTCTCCTGAAGGCAAGGATCAGGCTTAAGAACTTTGTTATGAGTTTGTTCCAGTCAGAGAGAGCAGATTCCATTTGATAGTCAGAGTAGTTAGGATTCTTTCCCTCTGACCTATCAGACATCCGCTGTGGATTCCCTCTTCAGGAGGATAATCCATCTCTGACAGACTCCAGTGTGGATTCTTTGGATTCTGTGTGCCTCTCTAGGGGCTAAGGGGCAAGCGTTATGTTTTGTTAGGATGCTGCTGGTAACTGGTAATAAGGACATATAGAAAACTTCATCTGGTCACTCATACCTTTTTGCAGTTCCCATGGGTGGCATAACATACTTCAGTCCATCTGATCATGTACAGTCGATATCCATGCCTAGCACTTCACTGGAGACCCTGAAAGAGCTGCCACAGTTTCAGTTTCTTTGATCATGTGATCATGCCTTTGATCCTCCTGGATCCCTTTTCTGGGGTCAGGATCCAGTGCTGTGGTGGTCTTAGATACCCCACCTCTTTGGAAAGCTCTGCAGTCAAGCAGTTCAGGGCAGCTATTTTTTTTCCTACCATAAACTCCAGCTTCCATAGCCTGCCCACTCACCTTATCTCTGACTGAGGCACATAATTCATCTCCCACCATTAATTTCCCACTGTGAGGCTGCCTTCTCTGCAATGCACATCAAAGTTTATGTTCACATTATGTTCCGTTATAGACTAATGGCCAGGCAGAGTGAATAAACCATATGCTGGGACTATGCATCTGAGGCTCACTGATTACAGTTGGGATGAGGGGGTCCACCTTCCCAGTTACTGTGGAGATCTAATTCAGCTGGGCCCTTCAAGTCTTCTTTTACAGCATGATTAAAAAAAACAAAACAACTACATATTCTACCTTCGCTGCTTCTCTGAATTTTTATTTCATTCTTCTATCACAGGACCATCCTGGAAGCCACCTGAAAGAATCACAGACTCTCAAGAGTTAGAAGATGACCTCAAAGGTCATTTGGTTCAACTTAGATTCTCGCCATGATTTTATCAACAAGTGGTCATCCAGTTTTTGCTCGAAAGACCTCTGATTTCTAAGCCAACCCAATATCTTTTGATTGAGCCATCATTACAGGAATCGTTCCTTATATTATAAACCTTACAAGAACTGGAAGGCACCTAGATTTGTACACTAGCCTAGCAATGGTCAAAATCACATCCAAACGCACTGCTATCAGACAGCAAACAAACCTTTGCAAGTTGGTGGCCGGATTTGATTATTGACCTCAAACTTGTACCAGTCAACTCTCCTATAACCTGTAGGATAGGAGTAATAGGCCTTCCTGCCCGAGTAAGTTGGGTGAGATTCTTGATAAATTTTTTGAAAATATGACTTTCAAAAGTGACCCAGGGAAGGGTTGGTACCAGTTAGTAATGGGTGCAATACCTGGATGTAGAAAGTATGATCCTTTCCTGGAAGGAGAAGGAGTCAGGCACAAATCAGTGGTTCATCAAGTGGAATTTAAAAAGCTAAGCCAGGCCAGTAAATGCCCAATTTCTTTGCAATGCCAAGAATCAAGAAGCTTAAAAAGTGGGAAAATGATTTCCGGGGCAGATTCAAGACATGTGCTTCAAATTCTAGTCTCGCCACTTATCAGTGGAGTAACTGTGGCAAGTTACTTAATCAATAGTTTCTTCATCTGTAAAATGAGGAGGTTGGAGCAGATACCCTCCAAAGACAAATAATAAAACATGTACTTAAGTATCTTTTTAGTGCCAGGCACTATGTGAGGTGCAGGTGATATGAAAACAAATCTGAAACTTTTCTTGTCCTCAGGGAGTTTATAATCTATTAGGGAAGAACCATATAATTAGATGATAAAATGGGTAGAGTATAAGACATGGCATCAGGAAGACCAGAATTCAGATTTGACATCAGACACTAGATAAATGATTCTGGGCAAGGGTCTGTTGTCTGTTGCCTCAGCTTCCTCTACTGTAAAATGTGAATGATAACCACACCCAAGGTTGTTATATGAGGATAAAATGACATATTTGTAAAGCACTTTGTAAACCTTAATGTGTGATACAAATGCTACTTGTTTCACCTCTTCCTATCATTATTTTATATTTGTATATAACACATTCACACATCCATATCCAATTTGTCAAATGACATAATAGTTGCAAAGTATATGCTTAGTATAGTACCTAACATACTAAGAGTGCTATATAAATATTGGTTATTACTATTATTATCATTTATGGGGTGTTCAGGGAGGACTAGTATCTCTGAGAGGAGGGTGAGCCAAGCTGTTTTCAGGGCTGCTCACCTACCTTTGGTGTCCTTCTTTCACCCAACTTGAGCTGAGCTTTGAAGGGAGCTGGGAATTCTAAGAGACAGAGAGGGAGAGGAGGGTATACATTTCAAGCATGTATGCAAGTCTCTTAGTTCTAGATCTAGGATCCCATGATCCTATGACATTTCTGAAATCTAAATGGCATCTGTGTTTTGCATATACAAATGAAAAATATCTAGCGGTGGCCTATATAGACATCTCCTGTGGTTCTGTTGGCTCCCAGAATACTTCCACACCTGGCCACTTCAGGACCAGTGGGCTTTCTCTTTCTTGCCCTGTAGGACAGAGATAAGTTCTATGGAGCATCCCATTCTGCTTGGCTCACTTCCCCTGAACTGTTCTTTCTTTTCTTTTTTTTTTTTTAACTTGAAAATTTTCATTTAATTAATTAATTTAGAATATTTTTCCATGGTTACATGGTTCATGTTTTTTCCCTCCTCTCCAACCTCCCTCACCCCCACCCCCATAACCGATATGCAATTCCACTGGGTTTTACATGTATCATTGATCAAGACCTATTTCCATATTATTGATAATTGCACTAGGGTGACTGTTTAGATTCTACATCCCCAATCATATCCCCATCAATCCATGTGCTCAAGCAATTGTTTGTCTTCTGTGTTTCTGTTCCCACAGTTCTTTCTCTGGATGTGGATAGCGTTCTTTTTCAGAATTCCCTCAGAATTGTCCTGGATCATTGCTGTGCTGCTAGTAGAAAGTCCTTTACATTTGATT
This sequence comes from Gracilinanus agilis, assembly GCF_016433145.1. Lineage (NCBI taxonomy): Eukaryota > Metazoa > Chordata > Mammalia > Didelphimorphia > Didelphidae > Gracilinanus > Gracilinanus agilis. The sequence continues at coordinate 100,370,378 of NC_058130.1, forward strand.
ATACCTCAGTATATCAGTCTCTGTGTATGAGGTTCTCCTGATTCTGCTCTTTTCACTCTGCATCAGTTCCTGGAGTTCATTACAGTTCACATGGAATTCTTCCAGTTAATTATTCCTTTGAGCCCAATAGTATTCCATCACCAACAGATACGACAATTTGTTCAGCCATTTCCCAAATGAAGGACATCCCCTTATTTTCCAATTTTTTTGTCACCACAAAGAGCACAGCTATAAATATTTTTTGTACTGTTCTTTCTTCTGATACAGCATTAGCTGTCCTCTACAGTGCATTAGTGACCCTAAGGAGAATATACTGAGATGATGCACATGAAAAGCTAGAGGGCGGAAGGAAATCATTGGCTCTAAACAGGAGGAGGATGAGGGTCTCAAAGGAGCATTGATCCCAAGAGTGCTGAGAGAATAGCTGACTATGAGCCATTCCAAGTCAGATAGTGAGGATGGCTAAGAGAAATTCCTCTTGGTACAGCTTTTGGCACCTTCTATTTCAACCTGGAATTATTTACCCATGTGTAGAAAAACTTTGTCCTGAGTTTCTGAAGTGCTCTGTGGAAGTCCAAGTCATCTTTTCAATTCTCCTTCTGCCCACTGAAATTAATTTGAAGGTCACTTTGAAAGTTATAAGAATGATTTCCATCTTGCCAACCATGAAAGCAGACAAATTTTGGGACAAATGGCAGCCAAGGGGCATAGCTAGATAATTTTTATAATTCACCTAACCTTGATTATGTGTCATAATAATATTAGATTTTATGTCCTAGAGGCTGCCTAGTAAATGCATATCTATCTACACACACAAATGTGTGTGTGTATTTATACATACATACATACATACATACATATATATATATGAATATACACACATTATTTATTTATTTTTTTGCTGTGTGCCTTACCCTTAATTTGACAAACAAAAGTTTCTGCCTCTAAGCATGACCTTCATTTTAGAGATGAAAGAAGTGAGGCATAGGAAGTTAGTAAAATTTCGCTGAAACTAAGTTCAGTCAGTGATGGATCCTGCTATCTGGGGTTTTTCATTCTCATTCTCCCTTTCTCCTTCCTCTCTTCTTCACCACAACTTCCAAAGGGAACATTGTATTTGATCAATGATCCTCATATTCATATACTCTCTTATGAGTGTCCCTTCCTGTTGTAAAGTCCAAGTTTTTAATATGTCTGTTAAATCTGCGGAACCATTTTGCTTTGTACTTTGGAAGATTTTAAGCATCTCTGAACTCTGTAGCCTGTGCCATAGGCCATTATCAGGAGATAGAGGGTTAAAGGTGATGGTGTATATACTATAACTACATTTAACAAGAATTATAACTCTCAGACCCCTGAACTTCTGGGAATACCTAGATTTTAGAGGATTACCTGGCAGATATGAGTTTCAAAGAAAAAGGAAATGGAAGGGAGCTTAGAGGTTGTCTGATTATGAAACTACAATATCATTGGACTATTGATTTAAAGTTGGAAGGGAACTCCAAAGCCATTTAATTTTGTCATTTTATTTTATAGATGAGGAATTTTAGCCCCAGAAAAGGATTCCACGTAGCTGTGCTCAGCTGTGTAACACTCTCTAAGTCTTATCAGTAGTATCAGAACTAGAATTCAGATCTTCTAACTTCTACTCCATTCTTGAATACTTTGCCTGAGCCCAGTGGATTCAGAGGGAGGAAAAATATTGATCCAAAAACAAAAGTGTGGGGGCCACCTGGCTAATTGATAGAATGCTGGGCTTAGAGTCAAGAAGACTCAGATTAAAATTCTGTCTCTCTCATTACAAACCCGTAAAACTTGGATAGTCTCTTAACCTCTATTTGTCTCTGCTAATCCCAAGGGTTTTCCCACTAAGTCAAGAACAGACTGACTCTTTCTGGGTGGTCAGAAGAATTGTTCTATGAGGATGAAATAATATATTTACATATGAATTTTCATAACAAATTCTTCTTAAATTTGTAATTTCAGCAGAAAATTTCCCCACCAAGGGACAAAGACTATAAGCCTTTGAAAACAAGGGAAGAAAGGGGGTGGAGGGCATGGTAACTTGTTGCTCAAGAATGAATCACAATTCAAGGGGATTTCAGAAAAGTATCTTGTAAATTAATCTGGGCCTCATATTGTGGAGGTTCTGATTTATTTTTTATGATGAGATTGCGTTCTTTGATTTGCCCCAATGCTTCTAGGATATTGTGACTGAGATTAGGTGAAAGGGTCAGTTCTGAGATGCTTTTCTTATTTTGGTTCCATGGTATTAATTTCATGATTTATTTCACTGCTATTGATTGGTTGTATACTTTGGTTCTACAGCTGGAGTTTCCCAATTTCTCTGGTAAAGATGTTTCCATGGTAACGTGTTACAAGTGAAGGCAAAAACTATAGAGAAGTTGTCAGTGGATCACCAACCTGGGGATCAGACTTTCCTCTAAATTGCTTTATGGTTCTGATTATTCATTAAGTTCACTCATAGAAATTCATTCTTTTTCATCTTTCAATACACATACATATATGTAGGTATCTATTTTTATATCATATGCTATTTTTCAGAGGCAGTGATGGGGTGATCCATCACTTTTCAATGAAGGTTTTGAGTGTCTCTTTGATTAAACAATTAGACTCATTAGATCTCATTGGCTCACTAGATTATTATGCTTTGGGGGGTGTTTAGTGATAGTGAGTTACAAGTTTAGTAAGTAAAACTTGATTTTAATGCTAATATTGGGGAACAAAGTTAACCTTTTCCTCACAAGGGTTAGAATGGAATCCACAAAATGGCCAGGTTTTGGACTGGGAATCATGGAATTTCCAATTTGCCAGTTTAGAAGAATTGACTCAATTCTGCATTTTTTCTGCCCCAGACAAAAAATTGTCCAATATTACTCGCCATTGTAAACAAAGAGACATTCAAATACAGACATAGCATTTTAGTGTGTCTGAGCCAGGGAGATGATTTTTATAATTTTAGGAAATTAAAAATTGAATATGGTACAAAGTCAGCTAAGAGACAGAAGTACAAAGTTATGAGATTGATGAAGGTGTACAGCACGGTAGTTTGGTAGCCAAGTGGAACTGCTGGAATATTTTGAAAAAAGGTAAAATACTAATGCATTCCCAATTATAGCAAGAGGTGTAGGTGCTTTCTCATTATTATACTACAGGTCAACAAAGTTTTCTATAAGAGAAATTTTTCCTGTACTTAGACCTTTGTAGTAATGCTTGGCACTCCAGAAGCACAACAGAACATGACAGACCTAGAAGCATGGTTCAGGACACTATGTCTCTCCTAATGTAGTGTATGGGTTTATTGACTTTTTTTAAGCCACCAAGCCACATAATTGACTCAGTTTTTAGATAGTCTCAAAGCTTTCTTATATGAACTGTTCTGCCACTCTCTACATCATCCTTTGTTTATGTGGATGATTTGTTTGAATTCAAGCGTACGACTTTATTTTCATCCATATTAAATCCCATCTTCTTGGATTCCTTCAGTAATTCTAAGCAGTCATGACTCTTTAGGATTTAATATATCATTCATGTTAAACCATCTTTTATGGGTTAAAAGGTCATCTTTGGGGATTTAGTGTCATTAGTATGTTATATGTCTTGACCAATTTCATGTTACCTGCAAATTTGATACACATGCCAATTATTTATTTTGTATTTACAACTTTAAAAATTATTTTCTACCTATTTATACAGAATTTCCCCAAAGTCTAAGTGCTGTGTTAAGCTTTTAATGCTACACTAAGACTTTTGGTACACTCTTGTCTATATGTCTTACCAAATAGAATGTAAACTTCTAGAGACTAGGGACTGTTTCATTTTTGTCTTTCTAGTGACATCTCCTAGAATAGGAGATTATTTGTCACATTCCCAATAAGAGAACGAAGCAGATCTCTCTTTAATTTCATAACCAGTTAGAAGATGAGGATGTCTATTTAGCAGATTCTACAACCACAACTATTTATACTTTCTAAATGGTGCAGTATTTAAATGAATGGGCTTGGAGTCAGGAAGACTTCAATGAAAATAAAACCACAAACACATACTGACTGTGGGATCTTGGGCAAGTTACTTAACCTCTGTGTGCCTCAGTTTCCCCAACTGTAAAATGGGGATAATAGCACCTATTTCTCAGAGTTGTTTGGGGGCTCAAATGAGATAATAGTTGTAAAGTGCTTCATACAGTGCCTGGAACATAGTAGGTGCAATATAACAGCTAGTTATCATCATTAATAATGTTATTAGTATTATCATTATTATCATTCATAATAAAATGGCAAGACAGATTTCCCTTTTTGTTGTGTCTGTGAACTGGGATGGTGACTCCATTGCTGTAGACTCTGGGGTTGGTCACACCAAAGGTTTGGCTCTTGCCTCTTTTAGGAAATATATATTCCTTTTTTGTGCTAAGGATGGTCCTAGATTTTTCCAGTTGAATACCAGACTGGATCTTGGTTGGGAAGGTGACTGACTACAAAGTGTTTTCATTTTTCAAAGTAGAGGTAGAGCTGCTGACTACCTTGTGGATGCACTGATAAAGTGACCTCAGGAGAGGAGCATCATTTTACATGACTTCAGGAAGAGAGATAATTCTTGTAGCAAAACAATTCTGAAGTTCACTCATTGGATCTCAGAGGCTCTCCACTGTCAGTCCAGATGCAAAAGTTTCTAATGTCATTTTAGGTTAAGAGAGAGATTATGTAGGTGAATTCAGGCTTAACAGTCACATTCTAACTGATGCAATGAAAATGTCAAAACTTCATTGGTTGGATAAGAAAACTGAGATCCCCCCAAAACCAAAGAAATAAGGGGTCATATCTAATAAATTGCTATTGAAGAAAGATAAAGAAATTCAAGAGTACAGGATAGAAAGGATATAAAGAAGCATTTCATGTTAAAAACAAAAAAACCCTTGGAACTTTGTGAGAACTTAAAGCTCCACGTAAACCAGCAATATTATGCAGTGGCCAACAAAGCTAGTGAGTTCTTATATTTATGTAATGGGTGTTCATTATCCATTATAATGGAGGTTGGACTCTTTTTCTCAACTACCCCGATCAGATTATACCCCAAGTGTGGTTCAAGGACAGTTCTTCTTATCATAAATCTAGCACTGTTCAGTACATCAGACTCAATGCATAAAGCATAGGATACTTGCAGTGTCGTTGGGAGGCAAGTGCCTTGTAACCCTTAAGAAGAAGATAAATGGGAGTCATTATTATTAGACATCCAGTTCATCACCTCACATTCTTCAAATACATTACTGTACTGGAATCTCCCTGCTACACAAATGTGTGAATTAGCCCAGCTGCTGTTAGGGTAGTGAAGAAACAGAAAAGGCCCTATTGGGTTTAAGCAGAAATATCCTGGTGTCGATGACAAATTATCTTGACGATGTCTATATGAACTTTTTCTGTAAACAAAAGAATATTGGAGAAGTCCTTCGGAATTGCAAAGGTGCCCACGAAGGGGCCAGGTTTCTGGGTCCTAGTAACTCCCCAAAGGGAAGGGAATAGTTAATTGGGGTGCTCCAGGAATTGAAGCAGTTGATGCTGGAAGGTGGTAGCTTTTCTTTTTTGGAATTTCTCTGCTTGGTCATTCCTAGAGTCCTGGATGGTTAGGTGAATAGGATTCTGAGTTTCCATTCTTCCAGGAGAAAGTCGATCCAGGACATACCCATTGGGTATCCTGGGTGCCTCCAGGTACTCATAGAAACTTACAAAACATAAAGGAATATGTTGGAGAAGAAAGGCAGTGGAAGAAGAGCTTAATTTGGGGATAGAGGATGTGGGTTTGAATTTTGGCTTTATCATTGATACTGATCTTGGGTTAATAACTTAACCTTCCAGTTTTCTTACCAGCTTTGAATCTATAAAATAATGACATTTATGTGTTGTTTTAAAACTTGCAAAAGACTTTACATAATTTTGCCTGAGCCTTACAATAAATCTTAGAACAAGAGATATTATCATCCCCATTTTAAAGATGAAGAAACTAAGATTAGGTAATTTGTTCACACATCTAGGTATTATCTGAAGCTAGATTTGAACCCAGGTCTTCCCAGCTCAGCTCTTTATCCACTGAGCCACCTAGCTTCCTGTCAATTCATGATGGGATGCTGAAATCCATTATTAATAGAGGTCTTCTACTAGGTTTCCCAGACTGTACAGTGTAAGTCAACTCTTGCCCACTCCATTCCCTCATCCCCTTTGGGTAAAATTGCCTCCAGATGGATCTATGCTTGTACAATTCTATGTGCCTGTGGAACCACCTCTTATACTGAGCTGTCTGGCTACCCCAGTTGTGAACCTGCTAGGACTTATATGTGAACTGATGCCAGCCTTCAATTCTCTGGCTCAAAAGATTACGATTTGTCACTTCCCATAGCTTACATGCCTACTGCAAACCTTGATTGCATGTGTTGCTTCCTCTAAGTGTGAGTCCTCTCTTTACATCTGTGGTCTCCAAGAGTCAAGGTCTATTATACCCCTCTAACGCTGCCCCTTCCTCTGTTTGGTCCGTTTCCTTCCCCCACATCCAGCTAGGACCAAGTTCTGATGGCTCTATGCCCCAGTTATTCAGAGTGCAGTTGGAAAGCCACCCTCATGCCAGTCGTCATTTCCCAATGCTTGTTAGCTCTTGGCTAGAATTCTTTTAAAATTACTGCAGAATAATGTTGCCTATCACATTATTCTGCCCAGGTTGCTGAGTGTATTCAGGCCAGGGATGGGGTAAAGTTGCCAAATTATCTATATTTCCTCAAAGGGATACTGGGGAACAACATCACATTTCCATGAAGGCTTTAGTGAATAGATAAAATATTATGATACTGTTGCCTCTCAGTTAATGTTTGGATCTCCATAGAAGTCTTTAATTCTCAAGAGCTGGAAGGGGGGGCTCTCCTCAACCACTCAGGTGATATAATGAATGGATTGAGAGGTTGGGCTGGCATTCGGAAGACCTGAGTTTGAATTCAGCCTCAGACTTATCAGATGTGTGATTTGGGACAAGCCACATAGCTGTCGTGAGTTCCAATTTCCTCATCTATAAAATAGGAATAATAATAATAATAATAGCATCTACCTTATAGGGTTTTTGTGAGGATAGAAATAAATGTTAATAATAATAGTTAATTCCCAGTGATGAATAAGAATCCCTTCTAGAACATTTCTGCCAAGTTTCCATCCAGGCAATGCTCAGAGATTTACTTCCAGGGCCAGGAAAGATGCTGTTTTTCAAGGCATCCCCTTTATCTGGATAGCTCCAGTTGTTAGGAAGTTTTTCTGTAATTACCTTGAACCTTGGCAAGGGTAAGAGACTATCCAGACAGAGTTCCATCCTGCCTCTCGGATGCCAGACAGAAGCCCCTGCAGGTACTAGACACTGCAAAGCCTATAGTTAGCAGCTGTACATTTTTTGGTAGCAGTCCAGGAGATGACATTATTATTGTTGTTGTTTTGAATTCATCTGAATTAAGTTTTCTCAAACTGTTCCCTATCACCAACTGCAATGGGATGAGGTTCATTCAATCCATTTATGTAGCTGACTTGAACTTGACATGTGCTTCAGGAGGCTGGTGGATGCTGTTATTAAGGTGTATTTCTAATTCTGTGGGAAACCACACTTTGGGGATTCTCCCTCCTTCATTTAAAAAGCCACAAACCCTTGAGACTGCGGCAGAAAATGGAAGCAGGTGGGAAGGAGGGAACCTTAGACCCTACTGGCTTCATCCATTTATATCTAACTTAATGGCATAATTTTCCATTCCTTTCCTCAAATGACTGTATGTTGGTGGTACCTTGGCAGCTCGTATCAAAGACATGGAACAAATGATGGATGGCTTAGAAGAAAGGAAAGAGAAAAGCATGATGGGATGAGAATGAGATGGGAAATGGAGGCTATAAATTATCTTGCCTCAGGACAGGTTCTAGACATTGCCTTGAGAACTTCACTGCAGGCTCATCGCAGATTTCTGTTACTGCTGGGCTTCCTCCACAAATATGCTTCTAGACAAAGACTTAGGATAAACAGAATCAAATCAGTGTCACTTGGCATGTTGGCACTGACTGGCACCTGTGAGGAATCCAGTTTTGGCTAAAACTAGATGCTTGTTAAATAATGTGGATTGAATGTGAGCATTAGTGGAACTTCCCTGGGAATGGCATGCACTAGTTTCCAAGAAAATTTAGCCTAGGGCAACATCGGACCGTGTCCAACCAACATAAATAACATGAAAGGGGAAAGGCAGTTGGGCAGCTTTCTGTAGTGTAGAGAATTTGTGACTTGAGCCTGGGCTTGGAGTTAGTTAGCCCAGGTGCCCTGGCACACTCATGGGACAAAAGTAAAAGCTATCAGGAGACTGATTGGCTGTGTGGCAGACGGAAGGAAGAACATCTGCCAATAAAACATCTTACACAGAAATAACGTCATAGGGACAGAAGGAGGCACAGTTTGGAGTAATGTCAGGCTTGTGGCAGGAGCTGGGAGACTGCTATGGCAGAACATTTTGTGGTCTATCAATCAGAGAAGAAGCTGTTGGGTTTGAACAAAAGCCTGCTGGCGTGTGTGTGTGTGTGTGTGTGTGTGTGTGTGTGTGTGTGTGTGTGTGTGTGTGTGTGTGTAAGACCTTGCTCACAGAGGTTACAGTTATTATGAAAGACAATGTGTACTACCTGTGCAAAAAGAATGAATGGTCTTGTGCCCTTAATTTTTTTTCTTTTTCAACTAAGCCACAGAAGTAGAGGAAGACAATATTATTTTCAGAATTAGAAGCTTAAAAATAGATTCATGGCATGTCAGAGCCTAGAAAGGACCGTAAAGATAATCTAGTCTAACCCCCTCATTTTGCAGATGAATAAAATAAGTCCCAGAGAGGAGGATTCACTTATTTCACCTTACAAGTATTCAAAATCAGAATCAGGAGTGTGTTGGAACAGATTGTTAAATTTTCAATATGAGCATTTATATCCTAGAAATGGACAAATGCTACAAATCATAGCTTGATTTATTGTTTGAGTGACTGTCTAGATTTATGAAATAATGGAGAAAGAGCAGCTAGGTTGCTCAGTGGATTGAGAGCCAGACCTGGAGACAGGAGGTTCTGGGATCAGTTCTGGGATCAAATCTGGACTCAGACACTTCCTAGCTCTATGACCCTGGGGCAAGTCCCTTAATCTCCATTCTTAGTCCTTACCGCTCTTCTGCCTTGGAACCCATACACAATATTAATTCTTAGATGGAAGGTTAAGGTTAAAAAAGCAATAGAAAATATATTAATGTAGATTACACTAAAATTATATATGCATATATGTATATGTGTCTATATATAATCACATATATAATTTTATTATACATATAATTATATATATAAATATTTATATATAAAATATATAATTTTAAAGTGTAATCTTTACATATATATGTATATGTATATATATGTGTATATATATATATCCCCTCTCCCAGAGATCTGGTTGTTAAATATTTCCTGCCACACCCCTGGCCATGACAGAGTGACAGCACTTGAGCAAGAATCACTGTCTCCTGATTCTTCATTTCAGAGTGATGTAGTTACTGGGGACATCATAAGGAAGTAGTAATTAGGCAAGTATTTTGCTTATATTGAGATATATTATTTATGACACAATTCTTTGATCTACCAATCCATTAAGCCTATAAATATAACATGACTAGATTAGCATGATTTGTTTTTAGCGAACCCATGATGGCTCCTTTATTCTTATCTAAATTATCAAAACCATTTGTCCAGTAATCTGTTCTAGAATTTTGGCAGGCTTGATGTCAAATCGACCATTCATTAGTTCTTGGCATCTACTTTTTCAATGGTCTTGAAAATTGGCTTATTGGCCCATCTGTAATATTCTGGCATCTGTCTTACTCTTCATGAATTCTGAAACATACTGACAGTTGCTTGGATATTACATCTGTGAATTCCATCAGTTCTCTAGATGATTTGTTTAGAGATGAAAAATTAAATTGACTTAAAGGATTAGGTACTTTCTTATCATCATTTTATTTATCTTTGGCTATAGATATTTGTTGGAAAAAGAAAAAATAGGATCTGAGTCTATTTGATTTATCTCTCACATCTATCAATATGAAGTAATCTGTGATTTGGTACCCAAATTCTGGGTTTATAATGGATTTGAGTGAGGGTTTTCCAAAATGGCTCATTTGGGCTTATTTTATTCTCGCCTAAGTTTCCCTGAAAATCTCAAAGTTTAGCTTGTTAAATCAAATACGTTCTTCAAAGATTTAGGTAAAAAGTCCTTGGCTTCTATGAAAACACACACGGGGTAACAATGAATAATACATGTAGGACAGTCTTTATTTTGCCATGCAGAAACACATAAAGGACTCACAGAATTCCAAATCAATCAAGATAATTTTTTTTGGCTCCAATGAATATTGCTTCCCAACTTAGGGGAATCCTCGAACACGAAATAAGGATTATTACACCAAAAGTGTGTAATGGGGAAAGGATTATAGAGATTTCCAAAATATTAGAACTAAATAGATCATCTATTCCAATCTATTCCAATCATCTCATTTTATAGATGAAGAGACTGAAGTCCAGAGTGGCTTTGTGAGTTATCCAAGGACAGAAAGTCAGCTAAGGGATGAAGAAGGATTAGAACATATGTTTCTTAGTTCAAAGAGCTTCCTACACTGCCTTATAAGATCTTTTCATATCTCAGTGTTTTTCTAGTCGTTTTGTCTTGGAGAAAACAAAAATAAAAATGTGTTTTTATAAGCCCTTCCAATGTCATTAATTAATATGATTTCTGATTTTTTTTTACTTTGGATTTTCCATCTTCTTTATTTTGTCTCTGATTGCCAGAGTCTTGGGCAATGGCCTTGACTTTTAGTATGTGCCCTTTAATTTACCATCCCTGCCTTATAGGTAAAGGCAGCCAAATGTAACAGTAGATAGAACACAAGGCTTGGAATCAGGAGGACTCACCTTCAATAGTTCAAATCCAGACCCATACACTTACTAGCTGTGTGACTGTGGGTAGGTTACTTAACTCTGCCTCAGTTTATCATGTATAAAAATGAGCTGGAGAAAGAAAGGGCAAACTCCAATATCTCTGCCAAGAAAATCCCAAATGGGGTCACAAATAGCTGCACATGACTGAAACCACTGAATCTGTATGTTGGTGAATTTGTAAATTTCTGGAATTTTAGAATCAGAAAGGGGCTTAGAGTTTATTTAGGGCAATTCTTATTTTTTGAAAGGAAAAGTCATGTGATCCAGCTAATAATTTCCCAGCCAAGGAGTGAAGGGAGAAGAGGCAGATGTGAAAAGATAACAGTTGCAATGTGTTTTTTTGCCAGTGAGATAAAGTTTTCTGGGTAAAATGATACTCTTAAGGACTTGTGGAGAACAGAGAAAAATGGTAAATTGGAGTAGAAACTAAAGGATGAAGGAGCTCAGTCAATTTTAGTTGTTGGTGGAAGGAAAATGCAACAGAATTCAGGATGACATATGCAAGAAGGAGAATCACAGAATTTAGTCAAATACCAAAGAAATCCTTGATGAATACAATTAGGGAACCACTGAAATAGTGAATATGGTAAAGCTATGTTATAGTTTTCTAAGTATTTGATTTTCTCCTGTCCATTCTTGGAGCCATTGCAAAACAAGAGAGTGCAATTTATTACTTTGTGTCATTCATCAACATCTATCCACAAAATGTTTCATGCTAATTACACTTGAAAATGCAAATTCTGATGTGATTGTAGGAACCTCTGTAGTTTTCTTCTGTATCATATTTCTTTCAAGCAGTAATCATAAAATCTTGACAGATTTGCTATAAATGATCCCATTTCAGAAACAACCAGCTCCCAGAGCAGCTGGTCTCTACAAGAGAAAATCTATTTCATGAGATGGTGTGGGTTCTGGGCAATTCACATATTGAATTGAACTGAATGAACATTTATTCTCTTTAAACACAGAATCTGGTTTTTAAAGGAAACATAAGAACTTAGAATAATGACAGGATTTTTAGAGCTGGACTTTAGAGATTATTTATTCCAATGCTCTTGTTTTGTAGAGGAAACTGAGATTGGGGGCATGGGGAGGAAGAGAGAGAGCCAGAGAGGTGCAGAAAGACAGATAGACACACACACACACACACAGAGACGGAGACAGAGAGATAGAAACAGACAGAGAGATGAAAGAAGGTGAGGGTGAGAGGGAAAGTAACCTGTCTTTGGCCATATAATTGCTATTGACAGAGACAGGATTCAAACTTTTTGTTTAGAAAAGAACTGATGTAAAGAGATTAAGACAAAGAGAGAGACACACAGAGAGAGACAGAAGCAGAGAGGAAAAAAGATAAGACAGCAGGACAGAGGGGAGAGATGGGAGAGAGTCAGAGGTACAGAAATAAGACAGACAGATGGAGACAGAGAGACAGAGACAGGGATGACGGAGGATGAGGTTGGGAAGGAAAGCAACTTATCTCAGGCCACATAATTACTATTGGCAAGGTTTACAGGATTGTTGTGAAGAACAAATGATATGCTGTGTTAAGGTTTGCTATATACCTTAAATTGCTAAATGAATGTGAACCTTTAACTCTAGCCTCCTGACTCATCCAAAGACCATACTAATCAATCAGTCAATAAGCATTTAGTCTGTGCCAGGCATTATGTTAAGGATTGGGAATACAATTACAAACACAAAGAAAGACAGTTCTTACCCTCAAAAAGCTTACATTCTGATGAGAGATAACAACATATAAAAGGTAACTGAAAAGGAGTGAGCAGGATGAAGGTACTAGGCGCAGGGGACAAGGCAGGAGTGTAGCCTGATGAGAAATCAAAAGATGAAAAACGGAAAAGGTCTGGATGCCTTCTTTAAATGGAAATTCTGAGAGGAGTTATCCTGATCAAAGAAAGATACTTGTGAGATATGAATTCTAGGGCTGGAGGGATCTTCTAGGAAGAGATTTCTTAGGGAGAGATAATCCTTAGAGAGAAAGAGATAAAGAACTAGAAAGACAGAGAGGGAGGGAGGGAGGGAGAGAGAGAGAGACAGAGAGAGAGAGAGA